>NC_085858.1:55452778-55492778 GCF_034702125.1 Engraulis encrasicolus | reverse complement strand
CCGTAAGCGATGCTATAATTCAGGGCACACTGTGTCATCACAAACAGGAAACAGGACTCAAAGTGTGGCCAGCCAAGCGAGCATGCCCCGCTATGCTACTGTACGCACTAGCCCAGTGATTCCCAACCTTTTTTGTCTGTACCCCCCAAGCCTTTTCGTTGTACCATGAGTACCCCCTAACTCATATTTTACATCGCTTTTTCTATTCCAGTGTAACTTTGCTCCATGCATTTGTTAAAATTAACTTTTCTCAAGTACCCCCTGCAGTATGCTCGCGTACCCCTAGTGGTACACGTACCCCTGGTTGGGAAACACTGCACTAGCCCAGCAGGAAATCAGAACGGATGCTGTGCGTTAAAATCTAGCATATAAATCAAGGGCCTCAGCTCAGAGGCACCACAATCAGGTCATGGCTGTGGCACTGGTGCTGATGTGCAGCTGATCATCTCAGAACAGACGCACCAGGCCACACCAGGAGCTGTTGGCATCATGTAGACATGTACTGTATGATGTGGTACATGGTAAACATAGATACACTGTATATATGTATGATTGTATGATGGTATCATTTGCAGACAGTCAATCCTCCCATGGAGAGCAGTAGCTGATGGTAATGATTTTACATTGACTTCAATAATAGGCACTATACCGTGGGAATGTAGGCCTACTGAGGAAGCACTGAGTCTTTTCATGTCATGCTTGGGGACAACGCAGGTTTTGGTTTCAGGGACACAAAACGAGTCTATAGATGTGAAAAGAAGGCTGAGAAATGCATCACAGAAAGTACAAACCCCTTCACAAGGGGGGGCATTCACAAATTTCCAGAATGAGAGAAACCAATCAGAAATATTCGTCCAGTAATCAAAACACTTCCTTAGCGTAGTAGGTTCTCACTACTTACAGTCATACGTAAATGTGTTGAGTTGCATTTGAATACAAAAAGGTTTCAATTTCTGTATCAGCATCAAGTAATCAAGCTGGAAATACCAGCGTTGTTGAGAGGGACAGAATGTGTACCGTCAGAGTGCCACTATGTCCTCCTACAGCCGGCGGTGACTGAACTGCTCTTGTGGTGGTGGTGGCACCACAGACAATGCCATGAGTACTGCTCGATTTCACGTTTCCCACACCCCCTCTCCTTCCCACTCTGCTTTCAGAGTGACGAAGGCGTGAGAAGAAATGGTTAGAGACAGAGAAGAGACAGAGAGTCTACAGTACATGGGCACAGAGAAAACAACAGATAGAGAAGCCACATGAAAGAAGAGGAGAGCAAACCGCACCCAGGAATACAGCAAGACTGTTTTTTTAGACTGATGTGACTGACTGACAGGCGAGGTGAATCTTTTGCTTGTCAATCTCACCTTTCGTGGTTCCTTAGCCTACTTAGAGTGAATGAAAGGTCATCTTGGCACAGGTGCCATTTTGATCTATACCCCTCATGTGCAGAACACTTAGACAGGACTTCTGTTGTGGGTATTTCCATAAATACACATGAACATCAGTAGTTTTCAATGTGAAAATAAACTAAATCAATATTTGGACAGCCATGGATAACTGTGGCCATTTGGATGTAAGATAAAAGATATGCATCTACTCATGAATTCAAGAATTCATAAGCAATGAAAAACCCCCCACCAATAAATGAAATAAAAATAAAACGGAATGTATGAAAATGTAGAAAAAGTCTCTGCCTTAAAAAAAAGGTTGAAAAAAGACATCGACAAGTTGTTCCTTAGTCGGCTAGTCTGGGTGCACACGCTCCTGTGCTGAGGTGTCGTCGGTCAGATGGTGTGTGTGGCCTTCCTTTTTTGGGGGGGTTTTAAGGGTTAACCCTATTTTTAGGGTTCCTCACAGAATCCAAGAACCAAAGGTGGATGAATTTTATTTTGTTCTTTGAGGAATTTTGAAACATGTACACAGCTTGCTGCTTGCACAACGTGCTTGCCATTTTGACAGTCATTGACAGCAATGCAACATTTAGTCAGTATACTGTACATGTGTTTGATATACTACATGCAACTACAGTACTAATATTCTTTATATGGCAGAAACAGTGACACAGGTTCATGAACTCTACGAATGACAGTTTATCCAGTTCATGAAAAAAGTAATGTTTACATGTCATAATATGATGACTGTTTCACGGTGTGGTCTGTGTCTTAAGCATGTGGGCCTTTTCTGCTAACCAACTGGTGGGAAGGTGTAGTGTGAAGCATGGCACGTCGCCTGAGATCAGTGGGTGTTAAACCGTGTCAGAGAGGGCAAGTGAAAGCTGACAAGAACTGCGAGACCGTGAGAAAGTGCCACTGCATTTCTTTTAAGTCTTCCACCATGCTATCTGATTTTGATTCTGGCCAGCCAGAGATAAGACACGGAATTGACTGGTCAGTGGCAGGGACATCAGGCAGACTCTCAGATATCATCAGATGTGGGAAAGACAGGCTTCAGATAGCAGATGTCCTATTCTCACCTTTGCGGATTGTATGTCTTATCTTCTCACGCTTTTCGTTGATTTTACCTGGCTTAACCTATTGACCTTTCCACATTCAAGGAAATAAAGATACAGTCATAAGGAGAATGGCGAATTGAACAGATTCAGAATCCATTGTATTTACCCTGGCCTGGAGCTAATGCTGATTTGTGTTGACTTGACGTTCTTCAGTAATATAAATAACTGTGGACATTTCTCACTTTTTTGTTATTTTTAACTATAGTTAGGTATTTCATAGAACATTGTATACACACTACCATACCAGAGAGAGTAGAGAGAGAGAGAGGTTCCATTGGCCCATTGTTTCCTGGTTCTATTATTGGGGGGGAAATCCCCCTTTAGGCATACCTGAGGACTGTTCTATTCAATGCTAGGAGCATTATGACACGCCCCTTTAGGCAGACCGGAACCTGGTCACGTTAGGTGCCCATAGAAACCTATTATGTTGGCATATCTCTATACTAAAAGAATCTCTGACCATACACTCCAAGAGTTTGGGAGCGATTGTGATGAAGTGACTATCACTAGGGTTGTGTGTGTGCTCTGACTGTCTTGCCAATGAGCCTGGCTCTTTGGTGTAGCAGTCAGAGCCCCAGTATGATACCCCAAAACATCTGTGTTTGAGTCCATTCACCCCTTTGCTAAAGCAATACCAAGCCTGGATGTTGGAAATGGAGTTGAAAATCCAGTGTTCTCGAATCTTAATGCTGTTACAGCACGGATGGTGTATTTAAAACTGATTTAAGGCTGAAAAAAAACTGTGTTGCTTCAAATCACTGCATAACGTTCTATTCAACAGTGACGTCAGTGGGATTCAAGAATACTGATGTACTTACTAGGCGGAGAACACTAATGACAAAGAGGCTGCTCAGTGCATTATCAAAATCAATTTCTTTGAAAGAAGTGTCTATGAACCTTTCTGAAAACATAAACTCGAGTCAAGTCAACTTGTCAACTCAACTCAACTCAACGAGTCATGTCAACTTGGGTGAAGAATGAATTTGACATGAAATTCTGACATGAAAATGTCATGGGAACACCATTTTTCCTCTGCAGCATGTACCATGTCCTCCTGTCCCATGTTACACATATTATACACTGTTACAAATGTCTCCTGAACTCCAGTTATCTGTCGCAGATCATGGTTTTGTTCTAGCTCAAGCAGATGTGCAAAGATGAGAGAGACATTCAAAAACAAAACCTGCAGTTCCAAGGGACCCTTTACCATACGTACCCTGAACCCCAAACCCTTCATCAAGCTCCCCCTGAGCCCCCCGCTCTGTGCCCCCCTCCTCCCTTGTCTTTTTACCTGTAGTTCCTAGAAAGATGTGTCTCTTTGCAACAGTGTTTGAACAAGCGAGCGAGAGAGAGAGATGAGAGAGGGGGGAGAATGAG
Source organism: Engraulis encrasicolus (assembly GCF_034702125.1). Taxonomy (NCBI): domain Eukaryota; kingdom Metazoa; phylum Chordata; class Actinopteri; order Clupeiformes; family Engraulidae; genus Engraulis; species Engraulis encrasicolus. The sequence goes on along the minus strand of NC_085858.1, from coordinate 55,488,892 downwards.
ACCCACCGAAGCTGAAGCCCTCCCCCCATGCCCCCATGCCCCCATGCCCCCATCCCTAAGACTCGAAGCCAACAAGCCCACCGCCGCGCCTCTGCAGGGTGCACCCCACCACACCTGCACCCCGACACCAGCTGAAACTCCGCACCAGGCCCCAGCCACACTAACCACACCGAGAGGCTGAGGGAAAGACATGCAGGATGGCAGAGAGAGAGAGAGAGAGAGAGAGAGAGAGAGAGAGAGAGAGAGAGAGAGAGAGAGAGAGAGAGAGAGAGAGAGAGAGAGAGAGAGAGAGAAAGGGAGGGAAGGGAGAAAGGCAAAGAGAGTCTGGGTAGAGAGAGAGAGAGAGAGAGAGAGAGAGAGAGAGAGAGAGAGAGAAAGGGAGGGAAGGGAGAAAGGCAAAGAGAGTCTGGGTAGAGAGAGAGAGAGAGAGAGATACTAAAGAGAGGGGGAAAGAACAGGACAGAGAGAAAGAGATGAGGATAGAAAGTGAAACGAGAGGGAGATGGAGTGAAGGGAGACATAAAGCGAAAGATAGACTTGAGGAAACAAGAAACACAGACAGGCTACACAAATACAAAACACAGACAGGTAGCATAGAGAGAGAGAGAGAAAGAGAGAGAGAGAGAGAGAGAGAGAGAGAGAGAGAGAGAGAGAGAGAGAGAGAGAGAACTGAGAGAACTGAGAGAACTGAGAGAAAGAAGCTGTGCATGCCTCACTTAGTATTGGTGATAATGTACACATAGGCCTATTGAGAAGTATAATGATACACAACTCAACTCAACTTTTTGAGCAATGTTTATGGGCAACTACAGTATAAGATATATGGTGAATTCAGGTAAATTGGGCCACTTTTTTGCCTGATTTGGACTTTTTTTAATCACTGCAACACTTTTATCAAGAGGATTTGGATGAGCAGTAGGCACCTTTTGTTAACCATTCTATCAGAAAGGAGCCCATCAACATTGCTCTAAAAGTTGCCTTGGGTGTCATCTCGTTTACTGAGGTGAACAACTGCTACTGCAAGCTGTGCTGCTTTGGTGAGCTCCCCACACACTGAGACGGATTCACACGTAGGGCCTTCAGGGTAGAGAGCCATGTTTCAGCCTAAACGCCCGGCCCAGCCCTCCATCTCTCACCATGAGGCGTGAAGGAGGCCTTTAAAGCGTTGCACTTCATAGAATCAGCTTAGGCTGACAGATATGTGCAGAACTGTCAAACCGTAGGCCTATGTGTCGTGACATGTCAAGTGAGGTTTGCAATTGCTCTCAATATAGAGTTAGTCATTGTAGGGTGCAATTGGGGAGTATTTTAACGAGACCACAGGTGTGAATATATTTTAAAGACTTTATATTATACCGGTATGTAAGTTGTTGTAAGTGGTGTACTGTATGTTACCCACCCCTAAAAGCTTTATAAACACTTTATTAACATGCATTAGGCCTAATTATCTGATCATGAAGAACGCATTTACAAATGTTTGTAAATGAGAAAAAACCAAACTACAACTGCACAATGGAGTGGGAATCGACTTATACCGGATGAGTTTCATGTGTGTGCCAGCCAAATACTTCCATATCTAGTGGTTTCATGCCTTCTGGTCTTTGGACAAACTTCCAGGACCAATACAACTGTGCTGTGTCTGCTATAATATTTCTTACTCATTTACAAACATTTGTACATTTTTGTTGATAATTAGTTTAGGGGTAGTTACCCTTAAAGTGTTAATCACATCAGAAAAGGGATTGAAGACAAGAATAAATCGAATGTGCTTTAAAGCAAATCAAATCACAAATAAATAAACAAATAAAGAAATCACATTTGCAATCAGGGTTGACCGTGTGAGATCAGCTGTTCTTAACCTGGGGTTCGCCAGAGATTGCAGGGGGCCCACGGAATTATGTCTGCATTGGGGTTGTGACCAAAATGACATGTGAGCAGAAGAAATACTGTTAACATTATAATTAGACCAAATCAAAGTCAAATTAACACATATTTTGGTCCCCACATAAAGTTATGAAGGTATTGATTAATGTCTCAAGCAAGAGTCAGTGCAATTCCATCACACTTACATCCTTTTTTTAGTGCGTATAGGCTATAAGGTACGTGTAGAAGCTGGGTTGGGGTCCGTGGCTTGTCTTGGGCACAGGTAGGGGAGGCTTCGAGAAGACAGGTTAAGAAACACTGGTGCAGATCATTCTTCATGCTGTGTGGGGGCGGGGGTGACATCTCACTATTTCTGTGGTTTTAGGTGAGCCTACTGTACACTATCACAAAGCAGATAGCACGTGTCTTCATGAAGATGCTGAGACACGTCACCGATTTCAATGACTTGAAAAAAGTGAGTACGCACCCACACTTTTAATTGTTTCTTTTGGTGGGCTGCTTGGGTTTGCATTCATGTGGGCCTGCCTGCCTGCATGGTGTTTCATGTGATTTATGTTAGCACCTCAGTATCTTACCTTGGCTTCAGATGGCTGCTCTTCTTTTTTGTTACAGATTTGGGTCTTCATTTGTATGTGACAATGAATAGGACCTGAAGTAGGCCTACGTAAGTAATGGGGAACCTATCGCAAGGATGCTGTTTACTGAGTGGTTAACACAATCATTTTTAGATGCAAATTCTAGGGCAAACTGCACATACGTACAAACATCTAGGCTATGTCGTTTTATTAATGTAGTGTAGGCATGAATGTTACTTTTTGATGTGCGTTGATTGAATGTGAAGATTGTATCATTTTGTGCAAAGTTATGAAGGAAATGTGAATACATTTGTACTTATATATTTCAACATAGACACTACAGTAATACTTAAACTTAAACTACATTATTTAATATTTAATAGTACTAAATATTTCCTTTCTTTACAGTATGCCTCCCTTTGACAATGAAAGCGCATATTTTTAGTCAAAAAACATTACACGATTTCTACCTGTTCAGAGTTAAATGGTTAAATGTAGGCCTATATTTGTGATGCCCTATAGAATCCTCAGAATCCCCCACAGTGCAGGAGCCGAGAGAGAGAAGTAGCGCCTGGCTTTGGCGCGATTATTCATTCTGTTACGTGTGTGCGTGCGAGAGGGGAAGAGTGAACAAGTCAAAGAGAGCAAGTGAGTTTAGTGGGCAAAGGCACCAGACATCAGACAAGACATCAACTATCTATAAGAGCATCCAAGGTAAGCAGAACTTAATGCTCTCTGAATCATCTTTCTAATTAACTTTTTATTGTTCAGAGCCTATCAAGCTAATTGTCAGGAATAGGGATCTTTCTGGTGCAATATCTACACAATCAGTAGAGGAAACAAGTCATGGCTTTGAAACTACAGTAATAATAACAACAAAATAATTTACCTTCAACAGAAATAAAATAATGAAAATATGTTTTACAAATAAGTAGCGGTACCTCCAAAAGTTCAACCACCAAACTGGCATTTTGTCGCAAGTTGTTCAGTGCGATTGATTTTCTGACTTGTCTTTATCATTTATCATTACTAACATGATTATCAGGCTTTGAAAAAGTCTTTAACATTATTTATTCTGCAGTCACTTTTACACAATAAATATTTCAAGATCTTTGGCAAAACTGTTGGACCAACTATTAAACTTTACTCTAATAAATAAACTTTTCTATGTAGAGAAGTATCACTTCTGTAATGAGTGAACAGAGGGGCATACTTCATTACAATCATTCAAAAGCAAGCAACAGAAAACACATTTTCACAGAAATACCTGGCAGATATTCTAGGCCAATTCTGCAAAGCGTGAAATGTGAGTTTGTTCACAGATGGCCTGTGCATCTTTTCAGTGGTTCCCAACCAAAACCTCAAGCCCTGACATTTTAACTGAACTCTCCGGGGAACAGGTGTATAGGATGGTAGTTGGCATTTGCTGAGTGTATGTGTATGTGGGGAATCAACTGAAGTTGGAAAGTGCAGATATGTAGTTTGTCTCATGGAGCAAATGTAACCCCTTAGTACAGAGCTTCTGTTAAAAATATAATTGTCACCAAAATGATAATGATCAAGTCAAGCTACTTAAGACTATCTGCGTTGTCATAGCGATGTTTTTACTTATGATGTAGTTGAGTGGTTTTGGCACAGAGTGAATAGGCCCGTCATCGGGCCCTTCTGCAGTAAGAAGTTACCATACATAAACAGTGTATAATCATACGTATAGGTATGTTTTTATCAATACAACCAAATGTCATGCCATGCTTGAAATCAAGGCAAGCCACTGAAGTCTCCTCTGCTTTCATCATCGCAAACTGAATTATTTCGCCTGAACATAGCCTTGTGGTCAGAGGCACATCTTGTTACCAGGCTTGGCAGGCAGGCAGCCGTTTGGGGCCCCCAAGCCCCTGGATAGTCAGTAATAACTGCTCACACTTTGCTAGTAGTGGCAAATTTCTTTCAAATGTTCACTCCTTAGACATTTTGCTTGGCCTCTGTCGCCTCTGCCTGTGGTTGGAGGCTGGAAGGTTTGTGTGTGTGTGTGTGTGTGTGTGTGTGTGTGTGTGTGTGTGTGTGTGTGTGTGTGTGTGTGTGTGTGTGTGTGTGTGTGTGTGTGTGTGTGTGTGTGTTTTAAAGCAACACTACATAGATTTTTCGTGTTTCAAAAATCGTTTCAGGGGTTCGACAGGTATGTAACAGAATGAAAGGCACTCTTGAATTTGCGTCATCCCACTCTATCGGCTATTACCACATGTCTGGAACAGTTGGTCAGATGAGAGACGATTCTGATTCCAACCAAAAGATAATATTCCTTCAACATTGTCGAAAAGCAGTTAATGTATTTTTTTTTTTTCTCTATAGAGAACCTTTTGCAATGCCGCGCTCCTTCCTGGTCAAGAGCAAAAGGGTGTGGTCTCGCACCCGCCGCCTCAGCCACCACTGCCGCCCTCCGCTGAGGGACGGCCCCCTGCCCCTCAGTCCACTCCAGGAAATCAAGAGGCTACCTGGAAGTCCTGCCCCAGATCACGTGGTCAGGAAGCTGTACGCGGAGCCGGCAGAGGACTTTAATGCCCTAACCAACGCCCCCATGACAACTGCTCTTGGTCTTGGCCCAAAAGCCAATTCCAACTGGAACACATTGCCCTTAGGTATACATATATTTCAGTCACCATAAAACGTGTGTGTGTGTGCGTGTGCGTGCGCGCGGCGTGTGTGTGTGCGTGCGTGTATGTGTGCGCGTGCGTGTGTTTGTGTGCGTGTGTGAGTATGTAAAAAGGTTGGAAGGATGTGTTGATTTAGCAAAGTAAAACGAGCTGGCTAATTACCTCTGCTTTAAAAGTCATGCTAATCACCTGGCAGCTTTGCATTAGGAGGCACATCAGCAGACAAACTTCAATTTGAGAAAGTAAAGTCATTGTGTAAATTATACAGTACGTTTGCTTCACACCTTGAAAAGCTTTTCTTTGCAGGTGCAGCTCTTTCTGGAGGAATCACTTAAAGAATGTGGAAAAGTGAAACACTGACACAATTGCAGTCAAACCAAAACTATTTATTTTCAAAGCTAAATAGTTTAGTCTGACCATAACTGTGTTGTGCTTTTCTATTACCATTACCAATAGCATTACTTCACACTTGGCTGACTTAATTTACAGTTATTTACTGGGTAATCATTACAGTTCCTGGAGCAGTGTGGGGTTCGGTGCCTTGGCACCTCAGCCATGGAGTGTGGTAGGACGAAGTGTGGGATACGAACCTGCAACACTCTGATCCTGAGCCTGTGTTATAACCTTACTGTCACTAAAATTGTAATGGCTATGTCTTAATCTCTCTGTACTTTCATAGCAATGTTGTTAAGATGTAGTTGAGTATTTTTAGCAAATAGTGAACAGGCCCGTCGTTGAGCCCATCAGCAGTAAGGGGCTACCCATGAGGCCACAGCTGCCCACGCTCTCCTCTCTCTAAAAGCCAATTATATGTGCCATAGGAGTGCCCAGGTGCCCCATGAATGAGCCGGAGCAGTCGGAGGTGATGTGGTCCCCGTACGGGCCGCCAGGTTTGGAGCGGGAGATGGAGCTGGAGAGGCTGGTCCATGCCCTCCTCACCTACAGACAGCACGTCGACCCCAACGCCCCGCTGTGTGAGTGCCCCCTCTGTGAGAAGGTAAGGAGATGCTTCATCAGTCATGATGCAGTGCAGTGTGTGTGTTTGTGGGGGGATTAATTGAGTAAGTCTAAGTCTTATACTGCCTTACAAAGCCAAAGTGAAGTAACTACATATTTTGCCAAACTTGTGTTTACACTGAAAATCGCCTCCATAACACCTCCTTTATCTTGTGACAGAGCCTTATATTGTGGTCCAAGTATGTCCCGTTTTAGAGATATTACATGTCTTTGCCGATAAAGTATGTCAAATTTTCAGTAACTACAATATCCAACCTAACACCAACACTTTGAAGGCCTTCTCTCAATTTCAATGTTGGCACAGTTACTGCACTGTGTATACCTCACTTAGCCACAGTGCCCCCTAAATAAAGGTTCCAACTTGAATGTCGGGTTGGGCTGCAACTGTGACCGAATGATAAGGGAGTTGGTATTCATTCATATCCCATATTTTCAATGGCTGAATTGCCTTGGCTGAAGAGCAAGGCACCTAACCTCACATTGGCAGGAACTTTAACATAAAGCCGGTACCTAAACAACTGTAATAAATAATCTGGATAAAGTGTCTGCTAAGTGTAATATATTACACAATGTTTGTATGTATCACATCTTTGCTGTCCTGATTTGAGGCAGCTACAACGCCCACAGTAGGCGATACTAAGTTAATTCACACTTCTGTGGAGCCAATCTAGGTTATGGTCATGGTGAGTGGATAAACATGTAGGAAACCTTGATAAGGTATTGGTGTTAGAACTAAATTGAGCCTTCCAAAGCAGTGCTAAATCTGAAACATGACCATATATGAGGTTAATGTGGCCAATGTTATGAGCCATGGGGGCATGAAAGAAAAAAAAGGTGTCAGTCATATTTTTAGTCAGTGCCACACAGTGTCACAAATGGACGCATCATTGTTCAAAAAACATTTAAAACTCAAGTTGAAAAAGTCCCTCACTCTCTAAAACTTTTGTAACCATCCTTCATAAAGTGAATTATTCACATTGTAATAAGTGAACATTTTAATATTGCGAGTTTTATAGCTTCCAAACCCCAACCCAGTAACTCCTCAGGATGGGTTTTCTTCTCGCCTCCAATATAGGTCCTCTCCTCTGCGGTGGGCCTGGTGACTCATCTGCGAAGGTCACATGTCAGCAGAATCCCTCTCCCATTGGCTGGTTCAGCCTACTATTCCGACCAGGCGTATGGCTTCCAGAGAGCCCCAGGCCTCTACAGCAAGCCCAAGGTACACATGGATTTCCTACCTTCAGTCTGCTTTAGAAACACATCAGCGCCCCTACCAATCAACTCTCCACCCATGATGAGGTGGAGATGCAACACTCATGATGTATGAGTATGACCAAAGATTCTCTATTCTAATGCATTTAAACCGTCTCTGGTATGACCTAAAACCACTGTGTTCCAGTTAGAAATGGAGAACTCTACTCTCCTTATTACCACTCCCACAAACCAACGCTGTCTGCTACCACAGGATAGCCGTTCTGCTAGTTCAAGCAATTTCAAGTTTTAACTTAATTGTAGCCCCTTAATGCATACCGTACCACCAGTGGCAGGCTGTAATAGTCAATAAATAGTTAAGTACCGTAGCAATACAACACTATGACATAACACTGTAATGCACTAGAACTTGATCATTGCCATTCTAGTAACAGCAAAATGTATTACGCCATATCTTAAAGGCTTAAAGACTAGGGCTCTGTAAACATCATGGCCATTACAAATGCACCACGAAATGTTGAAAATTCAGATGGGTTCCTCCACATAACCACTTCACCCCTCGATATTTTAAGATGGCCGCGTAAACTTAAGTTAACATTGTAGGCTAGTGAACACAAACAGACGACAAGTCAACAAGTGTTTATTAGATCAGTTCTCGCGTGCATTCTCGCGAATGATTTTACTGTACTTAAATGTCATCAGAGAACAAAACAATAGTAGCTAAGCTAACCCATGCAGACACTACAGTGTAGTATTTTGAATGAGTGGTGATGAGCAGGGCAGCCATAAGCTGTATGCTAGCTGCTGGAGCCTTAGCATGTAAGATAAGGGGCCACGAGGTTGACTCAGACCGTTGATCTGATGCTGGCTTCTGCTCAGTGTTGCCAGATGTGTCTGATCAAATCCCGCCCAAAAGGTTCTCAAAAAACGCAGAAATAAGCTAAATTCCGCCCAAATTCAACAAATTACATTGACTTCTATGGGCCCAAAACGGCGTAAAAAACGCCATATGGCCAATTTTTCCAGTTTTTACCCGCAGACGCTCATCCCAAGTAGCCCAATTGGGCAGGCACCCGCCCAATCTGGCAACACTGCTTCAATTGAATATCAATAGCATTCTCACAAGACCCTGCAGTACAACCGGAAATGGTGTGGTAGCAATGGCACCACCCTTGCAATAAATAAGGTGGATATTGTGCGTCACTGAAGTTTGAAAATGTGATTGAAAGTAATTCTTAAAAGGTTAAAACTATACCTATTTAGACTCTGAAATTTCATGGGGGGTTTGAAATGACCCAAGTGGGATTGTTATTGGTAACAACAAATTGAAATGTAATCTGAGGAGAAGTTGGTATCGATGCCTTTCAGGAGCGCAGTTTTGCCTGTAAGGTGTGTGGTAAGGTGTTCAAGCGTTCCTCCACGCTCTCCACCCACCTCCTGATCCACTCGGACACACGCCCCTATCCATGCCAGTACTGTGGCAAGAGGTTTCATCAGAAGTCCGACATGAAGAAGCACACCTTTATACACACAGGTGAGGAAAGACAGGTGTGTGTGTGTGTGTGTGTGTGTGTGTGTGTGTGTGTGTGTGTGTGTGTGTGTGTGTGTGTGTGTGTGTGTGTGTGTGTGTGTGTGTGTCAATGACTTCTCCTGCATAGGCTTTTTAGGCCTAAACAAAACACAATATTTCAAATGAATTTTATTTCTGTTATCTATTACGTTTATAGTGTATCTACAATGAATGAACCACATTGCATCGCATACAGTTAAAAACTTCAGTAACACTACAAGTGTAATAGTACAAGTCAAAGTGCACGTTTTCGCCTAACCTAACTAACGTTGTGGTGTGACCTGTGTGTGTGTGTGTGTGTGTGTGTGTGTGTGTGTGTGTGTGTGTGTGTGTGTGTGTGTGTGTGTGTGTTTTTGTCTGCGCTTGCACTCGTGGTGCAGGAGAGAAGCCGCATGTGTGTGTGGTGTGTGGGAAAGCCTTCAGCCAGAGCTCCAATCTCATCACCCACAGCCGCAAGCACAACGGCTACCGGCCCTTCGCCTGCCGCCACTGCCCCCGCTCCTTCCAGCGCAAGGTGGAGCTCCAGCGCCACCTGGAGACACACTGTGGCAACAGCAGCAGCAGCTGCAGCAGCCACAGCAGCAGTGGCAGCAACAACGGCCTCACCCACAATAGTGTCGGGAGCTTGGCAGCCTGCAACTCCTACACACATAACTGACAACTACTGACAAGGGGTGGTGATAAGTAGTAAACCAGTCGTAAACCAGAGCAGAACTTCTTCAAGGAAAGAGTTAACGACCCAGGGTGTTGCTTCCTGATTTTCTGTGAGGAGGGTGATAAAAATGCCATGCCCTGAAGGGAAACTAGTGTTTTTGAGGCCCGATTCCATTGATAGAAATGTTTGGAAAAGCTGTAGGGTAGGGCTTTGTATACAACCTGCATCTCCGGTGCTCGGGCCATAGTTGTTGATGTAAATAGTGTTCCTGTCATTGTTGGTCTTTATAATGGGTGTAGTTTATGGGGTGGAAGGTGGGGACATGCCCATTACAAGTTCACGAAAAGTTTCCCCACCACTTTTTCTACAATTATAGTATAGTGTATAGATTAGATTAATCAAATATAAAAATATTATCCCCTGAGAGTTTGTCCCCACCACTTTCCATACCAAACCTACAGTACACTCTTCAAATCTTACTTACTAACGCCTCCCAGCTCCCAACTAGGGGTGTAAATAACAATCGATATGTATTGATGCATGGATCCTATGGATGACGATCGAATAGAATTGTATCGTGGAGTGTTCTTAAGTATCGAAAATAATTAAATTGCTGGCCCCTGCCCAATGCCCTAGCTCCATAACATAATAGGAGTGGAAAAGTAATTGGGAAAAAATCGAATCGAAACGTGTCGTATCATGGGGCCATTCTTAAGTATAGAAAATAATCTAATTGCTGCCACAAGAAATCGATATCGAATTGTATCCTTCTACCAACCCTGCCTGTATTCCAACCTTAATTTTGTGCAGCACAAGTACAGGTACTCAGACACAATGTATCTTTATATGTAAAAGAAGCACAGCACAGTCACCGCTGTGTGAGCTGTTATTTGCTTCCAAAAGTGACTCTCTGTTGTGATGATGAGTAATGACAAATAAGAATGTTGAATTTCAGCTCTGTGTGTTTCTCATTTCTTGTGGGTTGCACTGGTACGCCTTTGATTCCATTCCACCCCGAGGTACTATTGTGTGTCTTTGTTGTGTGTGTGGGTGCACAACAAATATATAAACCTTCTTGTGCTAGGGATGCCACATGTCTACCAAGACAAGACAAGACAAGACAAGACAATGCAATGCAATGCAACTCAACTCAACGCAGCGCAGCACAGCACAGCACAACTTACAACATGTATAATAGAAGAAGAGGCAAAGACACCGTCTGCAGCACAAAACAACTGTATTTCATTATGCACCAACATCAACCAACATGACCAACTAACCAACTGTACATAAAATCCCAGTTAAAGCACATGACAGTTACATCGTAGCTCTTCTCTTTAGCACATGCCAGTTACATCGTAGCTCTTCTCTTTAGCATGACAGTTACATCGTAGCTCTTCTCTTTAGCATGTTTACATCGTAGCTCTTCTCTTTAGCACGCACAGAAACAATAGCAGCAAACAGCACCTTAGAACCAGACGCACTGCTGTGCACTGACGGAGTTATCTTGGCAATGGTAATGCAATGTTGATTTGTACACACGCGCGCACACACACACACACACACACACACACACACACACACGCAAACACACGTGTGCAAACACACACACACGCTCAAACACACACACACACACGCAAACACACACACACACACACACACACACACACACACACACACACAGACACACAAAGGCACATTGATCATGCCTATCTGCTGTAAAGTCTGTAAACACAGCATGAATGATAAAAATGGCTTGTACTTATATATATTCAAAACAGGTGGGTTGTGAGTCTGATGGCAACTAGTGGTAAAAAATAATTCACATCTTTTGTACCGTACTGTAAGAATGGTCACCTCTTAGACACGGGCTGTCAAATATATACAAATAGATATAGTACACCAACATAATACATAGTACAACAATTATACAACAATTATACAATACAACAACAAAAGACACACACGAACACACACACACACATACACACACACACACACACACACACACACACACACACACACACACACACACACACCGTCAAACACAGGCAAACATGAGTGGATTTCACGTCACACACTCGTTCGTCGTACACATGCACAAACACGAAAGTGGTTTGCGTTGAAAGTGGTTTGCCTCCCCGTGTTTTTCTGAAGCGGCCTGTGGTCGAGGATGACAAGAAAGGGAAAGACAAAAACAAAGTCAATGGAGACCAGATTTACTCCATGTGTGTGTGTTGCACAGAGCAATCACTAGTGAGCAACCACCAGAAAATGAAAATCTTGCCGTCTAGCATCTGTTAATTAATAAAGCATATATGATGATACAATGCCTACAAAAATATTACGCTACCATTTGTTAATTCCAATGGAAATTAATGTAATATTAGCATTATAATTTATTTATTTCTGTGAATTCTATTGCTGTAAATTCAGCAATTAGCTTCAAGTGAATTCCACAGTCTGTGTTCTGTCCATGCATTTGACGAGAAAAAAACAACACGATGTTGGTCATTTCAGGCAAACAGATTCTGATCAAATCTTATTGCCATACTGTATTGACCAATAGTTTCAGCCAGTCTATAAGGTAGAAGTATTCTCTTACTAATGTAATTACAACACTCCACAAAAACACAGAAAGACTTGGAAAAATGTTTCAAATATTTTGGTGTTTGGGGGCCTTTATGTGGTGCAGTGCTCACCTCTAGACAGCTGTGTTGGATAGCTGCTCCATAAGTGCGGCGCTGTTCCACGCTCCTCCACTCATGTTGGACAAGCCCTGTTGCTCGTCTCCTCTCTTCCCTACATAAAGATGACCCATCAGACTTGGGGTGTACGTGTGTGTGCATGTGTGAATAAACAATGTGTGTGTGTGTGTGTGTGTGTGTGTGTGTGTGTGTGCGTGCACACGTGCCTGTGTGTGTGTGTGTGTGTGTGTGTGTGTGTGTGTGTGTGTGTGTGTTCATATGTGCATGTGTGTGTGTGCGTGCGTGTGTGTGTTCATGTGTGCGTGCGTGCATGCATGTGTGTGTTTGAGAAGTTTGGAAGGATGTGCTGGTTTGTGTGGTTGTCTGTGCGCACTGTGCATGTGTATGTTTCAGATGTCTCAGTATATTTGTGATCCCCTACCTGTCCGAGTGTAGACACACCATAGCGCCCCCATCAGGCAAATGCCCATCAGAAACGCAGTAAACACAATGCCCAGCACTGGACCAGTGCCCACACCTGAGGCTGGACACACACACACACACACACACACACACACACACACACACACACACACACACACACACACACACACACACACACACACACACACACACACATTCAGCATTTGTCACATTTTTAACCAATTAAATATAATAATAATAATAATAATAATAACAATAACAATAATAAGAAGAATAAGAAGAAGAATAATAGCAATTAGAGGTGCTCCGATCACCATTTTTTGGCCCGATCACCGATACCGATCACCAAAAATCTTTATCTGCCGATTACCGATCATTGCCGATCACAAAAATGATTTCCTATTTTTTAATAGCCTATTAATTATCCTTATTGAATACCATTTCTGCCCATAAACCAATCAATCTTAATTTGAACATGTCTATTATTAGGCTATTATTATTATTATTATTATTATTATTAGTATTATTATTATTATTATCATCTTTCAGACTAGTGTTGGTAATACAGTCTACAGTATTAATCAATGTATAAGTTATTGCATAGAATAACTAAACTATTAAAGATTGAATTGAAACTGAAACATTACATCAAATAGTCTTCCACATACGAGAAAAAAACAACCTGTCGCTTTAAATGAGCAGCCTCGTGAGGAGAGCCCCTCCCCTCTCTGTCACCGTCCACAGTTGCAGTGCTCCACTACCGTTCTGAATCTCTCTCTCAAGTTTTAACCACATCTGTTGCCGTTTGGTGTTTCAGCGACTATCAAACTAATCGACTGACTGCCAATTACAACTTTGAAAACAATAATTGACATGTTTGTGCTGACAACGTGAAGTTGTCGCGTGCTGACCGAGGCAACTACACAGGTTATAACGTAAAATGGCTCACTGGCGAGTACTCAATCGCAAATTACATTGTCAGGTAAACGGCGCATGGATCGAAAAATCAGATCATTGTTGATGCAGATATGGTTATGAATGGTGGAAATGAAGGGGGGAATGGCGAAAAGTTATAGACAAGCAAAGATGCCTTCTTTTGGTGCAGTTGCAGCTGTGCAGAGCCAGCGCCTACATGCAGCGCCAGGTGTAGCCTAAAGGCAAATGGTTGCGTGAGGAATTTAGTATCTCTCGATCGGTTTTTTGATCGGCATGTTTTTCCGATCACCGATCAGGCTATTTTTGGCCATTATCGGCCGGTCATGATCGGCAGCCGAGCAATCGGAGCACCTCTAATAGCAATGATGACTGCTTTCGTAGCTAATCGTAGGACTATAAAAGTACTGCCACTCACCACTTTGTAGAGGACTAGGTCGTGGCGGCTCTAGAACTCTGGGCTTCTCAATCTCATTACCTACAGTGTACACAAACAAACCCCATTGAAGTGGAAGTCGCCAACTTGTTGTTAATCATATTATCTTAAACCGTCATGGATTTCCAAAAGTCACATGAAATAGCCTGTTACGGGAAAAAAAAGAGTTCTCTACTAGCTCTGGCCAAAGCCTGTAGCCTTGTTCACAAAATTTCAGCTCTCCCTTGGTTAGCTTAACCAAATAAGTTACGGGGCGTGGGTAGCTGCCCATTCCGAGCAAACATGTAAGATTTCGCATTTTGGAGGATGTTGAGGAAGGGAAAGGAAGTTGAAAGCTTCTTGCTTTTTGAGAAAAACTGGGAATTCCGTGCATTTAGCGACTGCAGATTAAGTGGTTTTCAACTTTGGGTGTTTCATGTACAGCTTGTAATTCATGTACGACTTTCACAATCCCAGTACAGTATATGGGCTTTAAGTATGCCAACAGGAAACTTACTTACTGTACCAACAGCCATTTTAGGAACTGACAGGTTAAAGGAGAATCCCAGCTAATTTCAACATGCAGTTGTATTGGTCGTGCTAACCTGTTTTTTTTTATGTAAACAAACCACACCAACATGGCAAGGATCTCGCAAAACTTACAGCAAGTTGAAGTTGACAGGAACTCTCCTTTAATTCTAAACATGAATGTATGTAGAAGAATAGGCAGTGGTGATGTTCAGTGTTAAAGAGCTAGCAGGCTCACCTGGTAGGCCGGTGCGCAGGGGCTTAGGTACGGCCACCTCATTCCCATTGCCTTTGATATGCCTCGGGGCTAGGGAGAGAAAAATAGAGGAATAAACATAATTCTCATTTTAAAAAGTGCACATACTGAGATTTTTCTTATCCACATGCAAAATGACAAGAAGAGTATGGTTGTCTCAGAAGATGTGCAAATTCTGTCAGTTCATAGAAACACATGAGAAAAGTGTTTTTAAATAGTTTTCAAATGTAAATAGTGCACATGCAGAGATGTTTATACACACAACAAAGTGAGGAGGGCCACCCAAAGTACAATATGTCATGAATACATGCTGTGGTTTCACAAATATGCAAATAGATCTCAACGCCGGCTGTATGCCCTCTGTATGCCCAGTGGCAATGTAGTATACTCACCAGCGGGGGGAGCTAGATGTTTAGCGAGTTTCATTGGAGAGGTGACCAGCATCGGTCTGGACAGATTTCTGTACTCACACTGACAGAGAGAGAGAGAGAGATAGATGGAGAGATAGATGGAGAGAGAGAGAGAGATAGATGGATAGAGAGAGAGAGAGAAAGATGGAGAAAGAGAGAGAGATAGATGGATAGAGAGAGAGAGAGAGAGAGAGAGAGAGAGAGAGAGAGAGAGAGAGAGAGAGAGAGAGAGAGATAGAGATCCTGAGACACAGAGAGAGAGAGAGATAGAGAGACAGAGAGAGAGAGAGAGAGAGAGAGAGAGAGAGAGAGAGAGAGAGAGAGAGAGAGAGAGAGAGAGAGAGGAGGGTGTGGTGAATGTGAACAGATGGTTTAGATGAAGACAGAAGAAGAGAGGGTTCCAAGAGAACACAATAAAGACATTAACCCCCAAAGGGAAACACATGATGGTCAAAAACACTAAGCCATGCTGTTCATTCTACCTTCTGGGCTTGTTTAGTTTACATGCTGGCCCCTAATCTAACCCCCCAATATATATAAAGAAGTGCTATGTGTGATATTTGCACAAGGTGGACACCTTAAAGGAGAATTTCAACCAATTTTAACAACACTACCCTTGACTTGTCTGTACTCGACATCTCCACATTTTTGTTCAGCCCTTTCAAGATCCTGGTAATTCTAATGGGGACATGGTTTGTTTACATTAAAAAAAAAAAAAAATCACTCCAACATACCCTAAAGGTTACACAATGTTAGCAGACACCTTACAGCACACCTATACATTTTTGGGATGATATTTGGTTGCCTTATTATTATCGACTTTGAAGACAAGAAGATGGCGAATAACGTTTCCCAAACGGCCTGGTTAACCCGCCTCCCTCAGTTTGCTACTGGTCGAGGTCAGAAAAGGCTGTGCTGAAGTTTAAAGCAACGCTGACTAGAAGCATCGCCGAAGGTATTACGTTACTGGGAGGGTGTGGCCTGGCAAGATATTTGTTGGAGTACATTTTCTAAAAATGTAAACAAATCCATTAGAATGGGCAGGATCTTAGAAAGGGCTTATCAAACAAAATGCTGTGATATCAGCTACAGACAAGTGAAGGGCAGTGTAAGCAATAGGCACTGCATGTTGAAATTGGCAGTTTCAGATTTAAAAACTTCCCTTGCTATACTCTACGATTCGACTAACCTTCTGAGTGGGGAGCTGTGCCTTCAGGAGGGCAGGGATGGTCACTCCTTTTTGGCATCTGCTCTCCTCTCCCGAGGCATCTGCCGTGGTCTGTGTGGTGCTGATGTGGGCAGCGGGGCTACACAGGCGCAGGCTACAGTGTAGAAAATGGATGGAGTTGTTGAAGACGGGCTGCAGTACAAAACTAAACCTCAGGTGAGAGGTGTTCACCTCCCTCCCTCCATCCTCCGCCCTCCCTGCGCTCGTGACACCTCTCTTGCTCTTCTTTGTTTTTCTCACAGTCTGGCCAGCTAGTGACTGACTGGCTGCCCAGGTTCTTCCAACAACATCCTCTTCCTCCTCCTCATCCTCCCGTTCCTCTGTGTCCCTCTCCTCCTCCTCCTCCTCCTCCTCTTCTATGTGCCTCTTCATCTGCTCCTCCTCTTCCTCCCCTGGTATATCTTCGTCTTCCATTCCCTTCTTCCTCTTCTTTTTCCGGAGGGGGGTGAGGAGGACAGAGGGGTCCCGTGAGCAGCCTTCCAGGATGACAGGCCAGTTGGGCAGCCTTCGGGGGTCGGAGTGGGGGGACACGACACACGACTGGACCTCCGCACTCCCTTTGAAGGCCCCCTCTGCGGAAATCTGGTGGGAACAAAATATGATGGATCAATTAAGCTAAGGGGTGTAATGCGCTCAACTCAAACAAAGAGAACAACTGGGTGCTCATTCCTCGAGAATATATGAAATAAATAAAGAGCAGGACAGCACTCCAAGTTTTTGTGGTTTATTGCCCGTCAGACGTTTCAGGGTTAACCTTCAGTGTTGGGCACACTGAAGAAGGTTAACCCCGAAACGTCTGACGGGCAATAAACCACAAAAACTTGGAGTGCTGTCCTGCTCTTTATTTATTTAACAAAATATGATGGACAACACTTTCCAGAGAGAACTGTCACTTTTAGGCCACATATAATGCCACTTTAACTTTGAAATAGTGTTTCCGATATTGTGATCAGTGATTCATCAGTGAATTGAATGACTGAATGAATTAAGTGAACTGAATAGAATTGATGCATCTAATAACATCAAGAACAAAGGCACTTTTGAATTGACACTGCCACTCTCCATGAGCTATAGTAGGCCTATATCTACACTACATAACTTAGATGGACAGTCCTTCCACAGTCCTCTATTGCCTTTTTTCCACTGCCAGTTTTCTTCGGCTGCCACTTTTTGCTCTTCGATTGAGCTGTGTCATG
The DNA here is from genome assembly GCF_034702125.1 of Engraulis encrasicolus. Taxonomy (NCBI): domain Eukaryota; kingdom Metazoa; phylum Chordata; class Actinopteri; order Clupeiformes; family Engraulidae; genus Engraulis; species Engraulis encrasicolus. The sequence continues at coordinate 55,471,231 of NC_085858.1, read as the reverse complement.
CCTATTCGAAAAGCAAAAAGTGTTGGCAGAGTCGCGCTTTGTTGAGCTGTAGGCCTACCAGAAAACCGGCAGTGGAAATGAGGCATATGAATGATAGTTCCTCTTCCAAACTGTAGTCCAAACTGGAGATGGAAAAAACGTTGTGCTGCTTTAAAAGGGCAAAGTCCATCACGCTAACAGCAGCTAGGATTTAACTGAGGTCCAAACTCATGAGGTCCAAACTCATGCCACAATAGAGCTCTGCAGGGAAGAAAGATGAATTGTTGTTGTTATTTAAAAAATTGGTTGCCCTGGTGAGCAAACAGATTGAGAGCCAGGTGACTGGGCACTGACGAATGAAGTCCCTGTTAGAAACGCCAAACAGACCTTCAAGTTTGCACGTTAACACAGACCAGCCAATCCCAGGCCTGACCAGACCTGGCATTGGAGTCAACATATTCCTGATTAAGTAACGCACGGCCTAGGGCTGGTTATCTGGCATACAGGGCAGTTTCCTAGTAGACCAACAGTCCTCAGGCAGGGGGTGATGCAGTTGTCTTTTTTTATTCCATAGTGTACCTAATGTTAAAGAGCCAGTAGTATGACTTGATTAGTATAGTCCATCTTTAGGAAAGGCCAGGGGTGGGGACCCTTTTTCATTCAAAGGGCCACTTCAAATTTTATAAAGGGCTGTACTATGAACACAAACCAGGAATTTCCCCCTGCCTATATTGAAGGTGGCCACCTTTACAAAAACTCTACCTTCATTAAGTCGGTTGAAAATATAACTTAATTGTGTTGCAAATGTAATTTCTAAGATTTCTTCACAAAAAAATGTCATGTCAATATTTCATGTGAAACTGCATAACATCAGAATCCCACTGGGGGCCGGAGAAGATGGTGGGAGCAGTGTTTTTGGTCCCTGTCCAGCCCCGAGAAGCTCAGGAGCATTACTACAAGAGCACAGAAGATGGGATCCGTACTCACTGATGAAACGTATGCTATGGCGCCAACTGAAGAGTCTGTCTAACTCAAAGAAGTCTACTTCTGAATGGAAGTGAATGTCCAGAAAAGAAAAAAACATACTACATACTTGATGAATGGCCGGTGACCTTACAGCTATCGGACGGCATTGTGATCTGATAGGAGGTGAGGTTGGGGGGGGGGGCATTTAGGGCAGTGTGGCAGCGCCAAGGACGACAGCCTGTGCCAGCCTTGAGAAGGTGAAGAGATAGGAGTGCTACGAGGGCCTTGTTATGTAACAGGAAACCCTATCTGTGCATGGACGGAAGAGAGAGTAGACTGTGACACAACCAAACTGGTCACTGGCATGGCAGTACTGATGAATAACAGGGATTTCAATGCTACAATGTTGCAGCTAGATAGAGCAGACACTTTCCCTTTATCTACATGTACATCTGTTTTAGCATTGCAACTGGACAAGGTGCCCTCTATCTCTTCCTCTGTCTGCTGTTGGTTGATAAAAAAGTAACCAAAATAGTAAATAACCATCTCAATCTGTTTCTTAAGACTCTCTCTAAACTTAAATGTAATCATAATCTGCCATAATAATTGTCCTAATCTGTCTCCACGAAATGAATCTGACTGAAGAGTTGTAGCTACTTGAATATCTGGAATGACTAAAGTGGAGAGTTGCTACCTTTTTGTGCAAAAACGCTTAAAGGTGCACTGTGTAGGATGGTGGCCAGAGTAGGTATTGCCACTATGTTGCTTACTGAAAAGATTCTGTCTGTTGCCAAATTTGATCTTTTCATGAACCCAGTAATAAACTAATATTTACTAGTAGGACCAAAGTACAGAACGTTTTGCAACTAAAATGGCTATTTCTAGAAATTCAAAGTGGAGGCGATAAACTTTTTAATGTATGAAAAGTGCAATTTTCCCAGTAATAACAAATACTTACAATTTGATGGCGGTGGTGAGTATTAATGAAAAAGGTATCATCTGTGAATAGGCCGCATGAATTCTGAAAATAAATTGCTAAACATCCCAAGTAAAAAAAAAGTGTACTTAATATATACTTAATAAGTACGTTTTATTGTATTTAAAGTGTACTTCAAAAGTGTGTATTTAAAGAATGTTATTTTGGGACAACTTATAGTATACTTAAATGTACTTGAAATATAATTAAGTAGAGCTTAAACACATTTGAAGTTGACTTTTTTGTACTAAAATTAAACTTTGTATAAGTGTACTTAATATACTAAAAATATATTTAACTTTAAACACATTTTAAAGTGACTTGATTAGCATACTTATAATGTACTTAATGTGTACTTTAGCATGCGGATAAGTGCATTTTAAGTACATTAGAAATCTATTTTAACGTCACGAGAGAAAGTACTTTATAGTATACTGCAGAAGTACATACTTAAGTTGTGTTATTTTGGGACAACTTATAGTATACTTAAATACACTTGAAATATAATTAAGTAGAGCTTAATCACATTTTAAGTTGACTTTTTTGTACTAAAATTAAACTTTGTACAAGTGTACTTAATATACTAAAAATATATTTAACTTTTAGTACATTATAAGTATAGTAACCAAGTCACATTAAAATGTGTTTAATGTGAACTTTAGCATGCGGATAAGTGCATTTTAAGTACATTAGAAATCTATTTCAATGTCATGAGAAAGTACTTTATAGTATACTGCAGAAGTACATACTTAAGTTGTGTTATTTTGGGACAACTTATAGTATACTTAAATACACTTGAAATATAATTAAGTAGAGCTTAATCACATTTTAAGTTGACTTTTTTGTACTAAAATCAAACTTTGTACAAGTGTACTTAATATACTAAAATCATACTTAACTTAAGTACATTTCAAACATACTTACTAATTCACTTTAAAATATGTTTATTTTGTACTTTAGCATGCAGTTTAGTGTATTTTAAGTATACTACAAATCTATTTCAAGGTCTTTAAGTACATTTTAAGTGTATTGACTCTAAATGTATTTTAAGTATACTACAAGTAGATTTTACTTTAAGCACATTTCAAATATATTTATTTTAAGTACACTTTAAATATATTTCAAAAGTATATGAAAAAAACATTAATGTAATCTCGAATTGCTCATTTCCATTGTACATTGTCTTGTTCACAACCATCAGCCATTCACATGAACCTTCCTTTCACCTTCACTTCAGACAACAACCACTGCCTCAACCAGGATTTGAACCCACAACTCACTGAACCACAGACCTGCACTTTAACCACTAGACCACAACTACCTGTTCTTCAACTGGCACAATTACGTTCTTGAAGTAATAGTCTTGAGTAGTACACTTTAAGTATACTTTTATATATTTAATAATAATACTTAGAAATCATTGGTGATGGTATGCTTTTATCGAATTAAAGACACTTTTACATGTTTAATTTGTGCACCAAAAAGTACACTTAAAGTGCACTTAATACACTAATAACACAACTTAAGTACAGACTTCAGTATTGTGCTTAAAAGTGTAATAGGTAAGGCCTTACATGCCTTTTTAAGATCTGTTTGTGCTCTTCAATATGGTGTTTTTACCATGAAAATACATTAACAAAATGGAAGGTGGAAGGTTATTTAATGTTACAAAGCATAATGAATAAATAAGCCTAGGTTAAAATACACTAAAATGATGGTTAAAAAAAGTACCCAGGTGAAACAAAATGTACTTAATATACTTAATAAGTATGTATTTTTGTATTTAAAATATACTTCAAAAGTGTGTATTTAAAGAATGTTATTTTGGGACAACTTATAGTATACTTAAATACACTTGAAGTATGATTAAGTAGAGCTTTAACACATTTTAAGCTGACGTTTTGGTACTAAAATCAATCTTTGCAGAAGTGTACTTAATATGCTAAAATCATACTTAACTGTAAGTACATTTAAAATATACTTACTAATTCACTTTAAAAGATGTTTAATGTGTACTTTAACATGTGGTTAAGTGTAACTATTTGAAGTATGCAACAAATCTAATTCAAGGTCATAAGAAAGCACTTTATAGCATGCTGCAGAAGTACATACTTAAGTTGTGTTATTTTGGGACAACTTATAGTATACTTAAATACACTTGAAATATAATTAAGTAGAGCTTTAACACATTTTAAGTTGACTTTTTGGTACTAAAATCAAACTTTGTACAAGTGTACTTAATATACTAAAATCATACTTAACTTAAAGTACGTTTCAAATATTCTTTCTAATACCAAACTTTAGCACATTACTTTAAAAATACAAATACACTTAAACTACACTTAAATTACAATACACTAATAGTATATTTTTTAATACCACACTTTAGCACATTACTTTAGAAATACAAATAAACTTAAAATACACTTAAAATGCAATACACTAATAGTATATTTTCTAATACCACACTTTAGCACATTACTTTCAAAATACAAATACACTTAAAATACACTTAAATACAATACACTAATAGTGTATTTTATAATACTATACTTTAACACATTACTTTTAAAATACAAATGTACTTAAAATAGACTTAAAATTGAATATACTAATAGTATATTTAACAGTACCACACTTAAGCACATTACTTTAAAAATACAAATGTACTTACAATACATTTAAATACAATACACTAATAGTGTATTTTATAATACTACACTTAAGTACATAACTTTTAAAATACAAAGATACTTAAAATACACTTAAAATATAATACACTAATAGTATACTTTATAATGCTACACTTTAGCACATTACTTTTAAAATACAAATGTACTTAAAATACATTTAAATAGAATATACTAATAGTATATATCATAATACTACACTGAAGTACATGACTTTTAAAATACAAAGATACTTAAAATACACTTAAAATATAATACACTAACAGTATACTGTATAATGCTACACTTTAGCACATTACTTTTAAAATACAAATGTACTTAAAGGGACACTACATCGATTTTGCATTAGGCTTTCCATTGATAGACACCCAGTCATACTTTTGAATGGTCTTTCAAAAATCTCTCAATTCCCCCTGAGATTGGAGAAATCCACATTCATCTCTTAACACTTCCTATGTCAATGATGTAAAAATGGTCATTTTGCATCATCGACATAGGAAGTGTAAGAGAGGTGGATTTCTGTTGAGACTACAAGCCTTTTTCCCACCTTTTCAACCCCGCCCATAGGGGGTTGGACCTAATGCTCTAACAGACCTATCACAGATCAGTGTCCCAGTGCTTTTGAAATCACTGGCATTGAGGCTCCAGTAAGCAGTGTTGCCAGATTGGGCTGTTTCCCACCCAATTGGGCTGCTTGGGATGGCCGTCTGCAGGTAAAAATGGCATTTTACAGGAAAACTCGCCCAATCTTTCCCATCGACATCAATAGAATTGGGCGGGATTTAGTGCTTCCCGGCGGGTTTTGGGCATTTTTGGGCTGGAAATCATCAGCCTCATCTGGCAACACTGCCAGTAAGTCACTGGCATAGCTGGAAAGGAGAAGCTGGAGCACACTGCAGCTTAGTTTTCAAGACTTTAATTTGTGCACACACCCGACCAACGTTTCGGTGTTGCTACACCTTCTTCAGAGTCAAATGATAGCAAGAGAGAGACACACATTTCAGGACTTGACATTCACAGGTGATCCCACTTGGTTTGGCTAAATTGGTCTCATCTCATTGCAGGTAATTGACCCCACCCCCCAACACCAGGACAAGATTGCAGACAATTAGACACAGAGGCTTTGTGGAAAGGCATTTTGGATTCATACTCTAAATTCAGTGGAGCCTCAGGGCATAAATGAGGAACACAATATGTTTTGCTCTCTGTAACAAATTGTTCTAGCTGTGGTTTTATTGACAATGTTCTTTGTGTATTGTTTTTTTCACTTTTTTATTTTGTTTTGGGAAGTTGGCAAGCTGTCTAATTGTCTACAATCTTGTCCTGGTGTTGGGGGTGGGGTCAATTACCTGCAATGAGATCAGACCAATTTAGCCAAACCAAGTAGGATCACCTGTGATTGTCAAGTCTTGAAATGTGTGTCTCTCTCTTGCTATCATTTGACTCTGAAGAAGGTGTAGCAACACAGAAACGTTGGTCGCGTGTGTGCACAAAATAAAGTCTTGAAAACTAAGCTGCAGTGTGCTCCAGCTTCTCCTTTCCAGTGATGTCTGTCCCACTGTGATGCACCTGCAAGCAGGGTTGCCAGATGAGGCTGATGATTTCCAGCCCAAAAAATGCTCAAAACCAGCCTAGAAGCTCAAAATCCCGCCCAATTCTAGTGATTTCTATGGCTAAAATTGGGCGGGTTTTTCTGCTAAATGCCATTTTTACCCGCACACGACCATCCTAAGCAGCCCAATTGGGCGGGAAACAGCCCAATCTGGCAACACTGCCTGCAAGATGAGGGAGGGATGATGCATAGAGTCCCAAATAACTGGGTGTGGCCTGTGGAACTTGAGCATTGCAGTGCATTATGGGGATTGTTGTCACAAATCCACAAGCACTAAAAAGTCATTTTCTGCCTTTTCTTGGCCAAGAAGGCACCAAATTAGAAATGTATGTTACTATTCTACTATACATATGACCCACTTTCAGTAACATATTCATGTCTCCACCGGTGGAATGCCCCTTTAAATTAGACTTAAAATACAATATACTAATAGCATATTTGACAATACTACACTTTAGCACATTACTTTTAAAATACAAATGTACTTACAATACATTTAAATACAATACACTAATAGTGTATTTTATAATACTACACTTAAGTACATAACTTTTAAAATACAAAGATATTTAAAATACACTTAACATATAATACACTAATAGTACACTGTATAATGCTACACTTTAGCACATTACTTTTAAAATACAAATGTACTTAAAATAGACTTAAAATACAATATACTAATAGTATATTTGACAATACTACACTTAAGCACATTACTTTTAAAATACAAATGTACTTACAATACATTTAAATACAATACACTAATAGTGTATTTTATAATACTACACTTAAGTATATAACTTTTAAAATACAAAGATACTTAAAATACACTTAAAGTGTAATACACTAATAGTATACTTTATAATGCTACACTTTAGCACATTACTTTTAAAATACAAATATACTTGAAATACACTTAAAATATAATACACTAATAGTATATTTGACAATACTACACTTAGCACATTACTTTTAAAATACAAATATACTTAAAATACATTTAAAATACAATACACTAACAGTATATTTTATAAAACTATATTTAAGTACATAACTTTAATAATACAAATTATTTTAAAATATATTTAAAATACACTAAACTATAAGTATATTTTTAAATACCATACTTAAGTACTGTACTTGATAAATAGAGTGTACTTAAAATATACTTTCAGAAAATTAAATATATTTAAAGTACACTTAAGTACACATTTTTTTGACCTGGGATATTACACAGTGCATCTTTAAGATTCATGAAGATGAGACAACACTGACCTGTACGTAGACGCGGTTCTGGGCCGTGATGACGCAGGGCCCGGTCTGCCTCTTCTCATAGTGCTCCGTCACAAAGAGCTGCATGGTGTACACAGGGAGCAAGCGACCTGGGGACCAGGGAGAACGGGAGCCCCCACGCCCAACAGGGGAGCGCTCGCCTGGGGCAGGGGCAGGGGCAGGGGCAGGGGCAGGGGGCACCACAGCTTGCCTTCCGAGACTGGGGGCCGGAGCCTCACAGCTGAACTGAGTTACAGAGAGAGAGATGGGGAGGGAGACGGAGAGAGAGAGAGAGAGAGAGAGAGAGAGAGAGAGAGAGAGAGAGAGAGAGAGAGAGAGATGGGGAGGGATACGGAGAGAGAGAGAGAGAGAGAGAGAGAGAGAGAGAAGACGGAAAAGAGGAGAAGGGAGGAGAGAGGGGAGATTAAAGTCAACAAACCACTTTACTTTGGAAAATAAGCCTGGTCTGAAAATGTTTTTTTCAGTAGTAGCAGAAGTAGCAGTCTTGCTCATTTGTTGGCTTTGTTTACACCACATACATAAATAAATAAAGTGAATAAATAAACAAATAACCATAAACAGCTGTCTCACATGTATAGCCACTGGAGGCTGCTCTCTGCTCCACTCCTGCTCTGTGTCATTAGAAGTCGGAGCTGGCAATGCTTGTCTCCATAACAACACCTGGTGAGGAGAGAAGGTAATGGATACACAGTGCATGTCAAACCTGCCACCTGGATGACAGCATTTTACCAACGAGATCAAACTATTGTACAAGAGCCCTCAGTATCCTGCAGTAGTGTCATAGTAATGTCATAGTAGTGTGATGCCCTCAGTATCCTGCAGTAGTGTCATAGTAGTGTGATGCCCTCAGTATCCTGCAGTAGTGTCATAGTAGTGTGATGCCCTCAGTATCCTGCAGTAGTGTCATAGTAGTGTGATGCCCTCAGTATCCTGCAGTAGTGTCATAGTGGTGCGATGCCCTCAGTATTCTACAGTAGTGTCATAGTAGTGCGATGCCCTCAGTATTCTACAGTAGTGTCATAGTAGTGCGATGCCCTCAGTATTCTACAGTAGTGTCATAGTAGTGTGATGCCCTCAGTATTCTACAGTAGTGTCATAGTAGTGCGATGCCCTCAGTATTCTACAGTAGTGTCATAGTAGTGTGATGCCCTCAGTATCCTGCAGTAGTGTCATAGTAGTGTGATGCCCTCAGTATCCTACAGTAGTGTCATAGTAAGTAGTGTGATGCCCTCAGTATCCTGCAGTAGTGTCATAGTAGTGTGATGCCCTCAGTATTCTACAGTAGTGTCATAGTAGTGTGATGCCCTCAGTATTCTACAGTAGTGTCATAGTAGTGTGATGCCCATCCCGTTTTTGTTTTTGCCCTTTAGGTCATCATATTGAATAGTGTTCTGGACAAGATGACCTTGCTGACCTTGCTGACACTGTAGTGGGATGAGCTATTATGATACTGCCGCTTCCAGATCCATTAGACACTATCAGGAGAACAGCAGCTTATTGTGTTTCCTTATTGTGCTCGCTTTTCACTGTATTTCAAAAAAAAAAAAAAAAATGTTTCCTAAATTGGGTAAGAGCTTCCATGTAGTTTGTAGTTGATGTAGTTTAAGTGAGAGACATAAAGCAATTTTACTTTCATAGGCTGACTAAAGAGGGAATAAATACTCCGTGGCTATTTTTACATAGTGTTTTTAATTCCAAATTATTAATTCTGAACGAAGTAGTTCGGAATTAAAGTTATTTTGCGTGGTGTTTACATTGCACTTTCACTTAATTCCGAATAAATGTCTTCGGTTGAACAGAGGACGCACATGCTGAGTGAGCCAAATAAGGCGTGGGGGCATTGTCGCAAACCTCCAGGACCTCCGTGTACTACCGGGACAGCTGGTCATCTTCAGCCCCAAAATATTTACCTGAGCCAGGGTAAAATCTTAGCACATGGCCCTACGGTCTGGATAATTTAAAATGCTAATGTTATCTTACCCATCTAACTTAGAAAAACGAGTGGTCGAAGGGTAATGTGGAGTAATTTTGTCACAACATTTATAGTCACAACATTTATAGTCACTTATGCTATTTAAATTAAGCAAAAACTTTCATGTAAGAAATTGACCGGAAGTCCGCCATTTTCTTCCCCTGGAAGTGTCACTGGGTGTTGCGCCATCGCGTGCCCAGTGAGCATACGTGGAACGACCAGAATTGTTGTTAAAGCGGAACAAAGGTTACATGACAGAGCAACATGTTTATTCGGAATTAAAAGAAGAATAAACCACCCACTTTATTCTGAATTAAGTTTAATTCCAAATCAACTTAATTTCAGTTCTGCAAGTGTTTAACTGATGTTTTTAAAGTGGAATTAATTCCGAATCAAAATCATGTGAACGTAGGGATTGTGGTGTTAGTGGAGGGGAGAGAGCCGTAATCTGACTTTATTATTTTTCATACAACCTAATAAATGTCTTTTCTCGTGGTCCTACTTGGCAATTGTGTGTTATGCATTGTGTGTGCACTGTAAAACATTGGAGCCAGTTTTAAGCAAGTCGCCCTGCTGCCTTAAGTTTGTAAGTTAACTGAACTTGAGAAAGCCTCGAGTTGAGTAAAGCCTCGAGTTGAGTTAACTTACAAACTTAAGGCAACAGGGCAACATACGTCTACCTTTAACTGGCTTGCAATGATTTACAGTGTATGGTAGGTGCATGGCCTCATTCGTAGTGCATAGTCAATGCATGTGCCCTGTTCCCAGTGTGGTGTCGCATCACAAGTATGTATTCATTGTCAAAATGGTGTGCACCTGTACGCTGCAGGAAATACGATTCTGTCTCTTCTCGTCTTCTCATGTTGCCCTGCGAGCAGCACTCTGGGGGAAGTATGAAGACAAAAAAGCATGTCCGGGCCGACCATGGCAGTATAGTTTTCTCTCTCCCTGTCCAGTCTCCCTATAACACACGCCCTGTGGCTGCTGCCTACAGACGAGACAAGTCTGCCATGCATTGTGCAGAGCAGAGCAGACAGTCAGGCTGGGCTGGGGTTGTTTGGGTTGGGTTGGGGCCTGTGTTGTTATCTTTAGCTCAGATCAGCCTCAGAGGGAGAAAGAGAGAGAGAGAGAGAGAGAGAGAGAGAGAGAGAGAGAGAGAGAGAGAGAGAAAAGACAGGCAGCTGTGGCTTCTCTGTTTTTTCCTGTGTGTACGGCTGCTGGGACTGACCTCTCGCACACTTTCACAAACCACTATCACTCACCGCCACACCGCTCTCCACCGTCTAGACTCTAGAACCGGAAAACATCCACCCTAAGCTGTTTTAATGAACACAGAGGATGATTGGTGTTTCGTTTTTTTTTGTGTTTTTTTTGTATATCAGTGGTCTAGACGTGCTCGTCTCATCACAACAATGTTTGTCTCCCAAAAACACGTTGCCACGAGAACTTCCTCAGGAGTGCATTCCTGAGGTTGGCATGTCCTCGTCGCGTCGTATGGCGTGACCAATCAGGCCAGCCAACCACGGCCACGCTTCTCGGTGTTTGTTGGTGACTGTGTGTCTGTGTTTGTGAGTGACGTGGTGTCTGTGCTGTGCTGTGCTGTTCCTGTTAGTGATGTGTCTCCGCTGTGCTGTCTTGCGGCCGGCTCTTTACCGTATTTTTATACTGGAACGTCGGGGAGCTGCCCTCCATAAGGCCTTCGGTCCCACAGGAAATGACTGGGAACGCCAACAGGAAATGGCTGCCGTTGGAGCGGGCCTGGCAGCTGGGGTCACGCAAGGTCACCGCCGCCAGAGGGAGAGATAGGGCCTGCGCAGGTGCAGAGGGGGCGACAGAGGGGGAGAGGGGGCAGAGAGAGAGAGGAAGAGGGGAAGAGAGGAAGTGAGAGATGGTTCTCAGTAAATACAAAGTCTGACCTGTAACAGAGGGAGAGATGGCCAGGGCAGGTGTTTGGGGGGGGGGGGGGGGGGGGGGGGGGGGGGGGGGGGGGGGTGAGGGGGAACTCATGAAGAGAGGAGAGGGAGAGTGAGAAATGGGTCTCGGAAAAGAACTACATCTGACCTCTAATTCCTCTCAGGTCGGTTTCTGGTCCAAAAATAGACAATCAGACAGAATGTAACACTTAGTAATAATGACTCCACCCTGTTAAGCATTTATAAAGCATTCGTGAAGTCTTAGTTAGTACTTTATTACCCATTTGTTAGCCATTAAGCCATAGTTTATTACGATCATGTAATCATTTAAAACATAGCTCTTGTCTTGGCCAGGTATCATATGTCTTTGCCTAGTGCGTTGGCTAACTTCCTCTCTCTTTGTTTGTAAGCACTATAACGCTGACTCAAGGAAGAGGCACCTGTAGGGTGTGTTTGTCCACGGCCACCACCAGCTGACCATCCAGACACCGGACACTGACGGCCGTCTCAGCCTCCCCGTCTCCAGTCGACCAGGGCCCGGAGCCCACCCTGGGCTGCCCCACCCATGGAGGCCTGATGGGGACCCTCACTGGTGGACCAACATGGTGGGAGACATACAGACACAGGCAGTCAGACAGAGAGGGGCAGGGAGATAGGAACAGACAGACAGACAAGAGTCAGGGAGATAGGGACAGACAGACAGACAGAGTCAGGGAGATAGGGACAGACAGACAGACAGAGTCAGGGAGATAGGGACAGACAGGTAGACAAAGACAGAGGCAGGGAGATATGGGCAGACAGACAAACAGACAGACAGACAGACAGACAGACAGACAGACAGACAGAAAGACAGAGGCAGGGAGATATGGGCAGACAGACAGACAGACAGACAGACAGACAGACATCCAACCAGAGCCATAGATGAACAGAAAGACAGAGAGACAGAGAGACAGACAGACAGACAGACAGAGAGACAGACAGGCAGACAGACAGACAGACAGACAGACAGACAGAGAGACAGAGAGACAGACAGACAGACAGACAGACAGACACAGACAAAAGTATGAGGAAGGCCACAGAATGCAACTGCCAGTTCTTATTACTCTTTATCCGCAGATCAAGTGTAAAGGAAATGAGGCTGTGCTTTTTCAATATGCAGCCTCATCCGATAGCGTGCCATTTTAAAAGCACAAAGAACATTACGATAAAGCACTTTGCTTTGGCACTGGAACAGGAAACACAGACTTCCCTGTAATTAAACACACATGTATGTCAGACAAAGCACACCTACAAAAAAAAGTGAAGGTTCATACCACTCCGCTCCGTCCCGCCCCCCGTCAGCCGGATCACGAAGCGATTGGCCAGGTCGGCCTCCGTGTAGGAGGTGACTCGGGGAAAGCCGTTCTGATTGGCCCAGTCCAGGAGATTGGCGGTAGAGAGCAGGTCGTAGCTGAGCGTGCTGGTCATGGTCAGGTCTGGCCTGGCGGGGTAAAGCGGGGTCACGCTGTTGGAGGCCTGTGGTGGGCGGATTAGGAAACACGTCAAGCCAAGGAAAAGCCTGGTGGCGGTGGCACAGTGGTGGTGATATAGGATACAGCTCGCAAGGTTGAGGCAGGCTAAGCAGAGGCAAAGGCAGAGGGAAAGGCGAGCAAAAACAGCAAAGCCGCTTTTTGTTTGGTTTCTGCGAAGGACCTTGCCCAAGGAAAAGCGTGGCAGTGGTGATACAGGATACAGCTCGCAAGGTTGAGGCAGGCTAAGCAGAGGGAAAGGAGAGCAAAAACAGCAAAGCCATTTTTTTTGTTAGGATTCTGCGAAGGATCTGGCCAAAGACCTGCTACACTGCAATCTGTGTGTTTTCAAGGGCACGTTGCCCGGCAACTATGTAACTGTCTATGGGACGACAAAGCTGGGAGCATTAGGAGATTTGCTCAAAATGAACACGGAACTCGGACTGCCGCCATATTAAAATACAGAGTTACTGGATGAGGGAGAGGGAGAGGGAGGGAGGGAGGGAGGAAGAGAAAAGAGAGGGGCCTCACGTAGACAAATATTTGTCCCTGGATTCCTGCGGCACTGACGGCCCAGTTCACTGGGGCCGCGCTGCTGAGAATCAGAACCAGCTTGTGTGATCCCCTGCTGGCCACTGGGGGCACTATCGAGACAGTCACCTCCACCTGCAGAGAGCTGACACAGAGAATAACCACACGACCGCTTATTTACCTCCCAAATATCCAGAGAGAAGCACAGGACAGAAAAATAAAGATTGTTATGTTTATGTGACTCATGTCAAGTGAGCTGATACAGTAGGAATGTACTGAATCAGATTCGTCAGCAAAGTTCTGGGGAAATTATTTATGTTTTTTTACGGTTCATGGTAAGCTCTGTTACAAATGAGTCATTGAAGTTTAATAAGCCATATATTTATTATCCTTTGCAGTTGCAAAGTCAATACAATCGGCATATTTGGCATTTTGTAGTTTTCGCAGTTTGTTCATTTTAGGTGATAAACAATTACAAGTGCAAAGCAGGCCTCATGAAGAGTAGAGTTTGGAATTGTAAGCAATCTATTCATCAACAATCTTCTTGAAGGATTTCAAATAGTCACACTATTAATTATCAGAAATATCACTTAAATGTGTACACAGTCATTACTACATATAGGAATACTGTGTAGGCTATATCTTGTTTTATAGCTCAGCAACTAGGGAGCCCAACGAAAAAAAACTGTATGTAGAACTAATATGATGAAATCATATTGAATCAACTTGAAATCATTACATTGCACCCTTTCATGACGAGGCTCTATTATAAGTGTGTTGCTACCAAAATGCTAATCACCAGACCTCAAACTGTTACTTAAGAAGCTTTGTAATACCATAGCAATGTTATTACAATCCAGTTGGATCAACAGTGTGTCGGATCAGACAGTGATTCCATCTGAACCAAATTAAAGCAACTTACTTAAGAAGATCACAACAGAAGTATTCTAAGCAAGCATCATAATATAGTTTCAGAAGCACTCTAACTGTGTGTGTACACCAGAAGTGACCTAAGCTACCAAGTAGTCAAGGTTGTAGAAGACGTTTTGCCATGAATTCACTTTATCTGCCTTCGCAATGGAATTCTCTTTTATGATTGGCTGATAGTGTGACCATTAATTCCATGGAACCGGTCAGGTGTCAAGCGTGCGATTAAGTTAGACGCGCTTAGAATCTTTGATTGGAATGCTGACAGCATCCAAGGAGTAACGCTGTAGAAACCATGCACATCGTCTACGGAAAATTAAATAACCACAACGTCTGCATTCCTAAGGAAAATTCTAGATGCGTCTAACTTAGTTGCAAGCTTGACGCGACGCGTCATAGCTCATTACCATAATATTAGCTGACTTTTAATTGGACCTGATTGCCCAGGTCGCTTCACTCCCTGCAAATTTGCGACCCTCCACAGAGAAATAATGACTTCCGTTGCTCCAGTTGCGTAGGTCATTTCGGGTGTACACAAACAGTAAGCAAGAATCATAGTTTCAGTTCAAGAGCTGTGTATTACGCTCTCACCCACAGAGCCCAGATCCTGCAGACCAGAGTTTGATGACATGTACTTCCGGGTCAGACTCGGCACCTGGTAGGAGGCAGCCCTGCACTTCCTGTGGCTGCACATCGGAGGTCAAGTAGTTACGGGACAGAAACAGAGGCTGCAGGTGGCACTCCCTGGACAAGGTGGAATCTGGGAGATAACAGAAGAGGACAGTGGATGTAGAAAGAGAGAAATATTATAAGAGAAATGGGAAAACACATCGGGAGAGAAACGGAAAAAGTAGATTTCATTTCAACAGATTCTATAATGTCTTTACAAATCTATTCTATAAATCTTAAAAAGTTGCTGCTCCAAAAACGGTCACACATGATAATATGTTGTTGGAACACCTTTTGCTCTGGTTATTGCACAAATTTGTGGCACTGTTTCGATAAGTGTCAGCAATGTCACCAGATTTATTTCCAGCCAGTGTTGTGTTCATTTTTCACTAAGATGCTGTATTGATGATGGTGGAGTCTGAAGGCTGCACCGGACTTTCTCCAGCACACCCCAAAGATTCTCAATGCGACTATGGTCTGGACTCAGCGGTGGCTGATCCATGTCTGAAAAATGATGTCTCATGCTCCCTGAAACACAATTTGAGCCTTATGAATCCTGGTATTGTTATCTTGGAATATGTCCAGAAAAGAAAAAGATCCATTGATGGAATAACCTTGTCATTCACTAAATTTAGGTAGTCACCTGACCTCATTCTTTGACCATATACTGTTGTTGAACCTAGACCAGACACCACATATTGAAGTGATTAACAATGCCAATGATGTCACCCTTCTCAAACAGGCTAACACATTCACAACCACAGGATGTGTCTTTTGAACTGGAGGATGTTTAAGAAATGAGAAGCAATTCATTTCACCAGGGTGGTTCAAGGAGAATGCGACAGTATTTCACACATAAATAGGCCATCATAGAGTTCAGAGCCTAATCCCATTGAGAATCTTTGAGCCTTCAGCCTTCAGACTCCAATATCATCAATAAAGCATCTTAGGGAAAAATGAATACTACGCTGGAGGCAAATAAAACTTGTGACATTGCGTATGTATACTCAGTTGGCATGGCTGGCGTGTGTGTGTGTGTGTGTGTGTGTGTGTGTGTGTATGTGTGTGTGTGTGTATAATATAGTCCTACCCTCTCCGAGGCGTATGTATACGCGGTTGGCATGGCTGGCGTGTGTGTGTATGTGTATGTGTGTGTGTGTGTGTATAATATAGTCCTACCCTCTCCGAGGCGTATGTATACACGGTTGGCGTGGCTGGCGTGTGTGTGTATGTGTATGTGTGTGTGTGTGTGTGTATGTGTGTGTGTGTGTGTGTAATATAGTCCTACCCTCTCCGAGGCGTATGTATACGCGGTTGGCATGGCTGGCGTGTGTGTGTATGTGTATGTGTGTGTGTGTGTGTGTAATATAGTCCTACCCTCTCCGAGGCGTATGTATACGCGGTTGGCATGGCTGGCGTGTGTGAGGGAGGAGATGGTCCCATAGCGATGCAGGCTCCAGTGCAGTAGGGCCCTCGGTCGCCACGGCAACCCCTCCTCCAGCTGCCAGCGCATCCCCACCACACTCTCAGACTCCACGGAGGAGTTGGGGGACATCTGGATGGGAAGACAGGAAATGGACATTAGACACCCACGCACACACACACACACACACACACACACACACACACACACACACACACACACACACACACACACACACACACACACACACACACACACACACACACACACACACACACACACACACACCATCATGAGAGTCAGTGTTGGAATACGTAGACATTATTTTCCATTTCACACACACACACACACACACACACACACACACACACACACACACACACACACACACACACACACACACACACACACACACACACACACACACACACGCATGAATGCACGCACGTACGCACGCACGCACACACGCACACACACGCACACACACACACACCATCATGAGAGTCAGTGTTGGAATACGTAGACATTATTTTCCATTTCACACACACACACACACACACACACACACGCACGCGCACACACACACACACACACACACACACACACACACACACACACACACATGCACACACACATGAATGCACGTACGCACGCACGCACACACACACACACGCACACACACACACACACGCACACACACACACACGCACACAGACCATCGTGACAGTCAGTTTCGGAATACTTTGACACCATTTTCCATTTCTCTATTGCTTTTCCATGCAGTCTTTTGAAAGAATGTTAAGTCCTGGCACTCAGGATCTGCTGTATAAGGAGGGACAGCTTCCTGGCTAGACTACTCATGCAATACACTGGGCAATGAACCTGGCTGTTTTCTTCTGAAAAGAGCAACGGAAGGGCAGCTGTCTAATGTAATTGCAATGTAATTGTTACGGAGTGCACCTTGGACTCGGAAGGTTGTAAGTTCGAATCCCATACCATCCATGGCTGAAGTGCCCTTCAGCAAGGCAACTAACCCCACATTTCTCCTGCGACTGTAACCATTACCTTGTAATAACTGTAAGTCAACACATTACCCACACACTCAAGCAGCTTCACTGGCTCCCAGTAAAGTCACGCATCACCTACAAAATCCTACTCTTCACATACAAATCCCTCCATGCTCTTGCTCTCCAGCACTGTACCTCTGCGACCTCATCCAGCATCACTCCCAACTCCACTTTTACCCCCTCTCTCTTCTACCTCTTTTACCCCTTCTCTCTTCTATTCCCTAGCCCCATCTCCTTTTGTAAAGCGACCTTGGGTTACCTCAAAGGCGCTATATAAAACTAAGTAATTATTATTATTATTATTATTATTATTATTATTATTATTATTATTATTAAGTCGCTTTAGATACAAGCGTCAGCTAATATAAGTGTAATAGAATGTAATAAACTTTCTCAAAACAACAAAAAATATCTTATCTAGTCAGTATCATGTCACCAGCAATGCACTTCTATACTGTTGAAATGGCTAATAAACTTGAATTTAAAATGTGAAAACTTGGAATGCAAAACTGGAGAGACAGACCAGAGCCATGACGGGGGCAACAAGCGGAGGACCGTCCGTCTCCAGCGACCACCGCACGGCATTCTGGGAGCTCAGCACCAGCAGCACGGGCCGACTGGACGGCTTACTGTAAGACAATGGCCTCAAGAGCACCGTGACCTGAAAATAAAACGAGACGTGGGTGGGTGTAAGTGCCGCGGCGGACAGTATAGAGCATAAATGCTACATACACTAGACCAGACTTACACACACTGTAATTTATGTGCACAGCTGAGTGCATGATAGGGTAAAAATAATGAAAGGACAGGAGGATGGGAAAGATTGCGAGACAGAGAAGAGAGACGGAGAGAGAAGAGAGGAGAGAGAAGAGAGGAGAGAGGAGGAGGAGGAGGACAGGACAGACAGGACAGGAATAGAGAAAG
>NC_085858.1:55432778-55450278 GCF_034702125.1 Engraulis encrasicolus | reverse complement strand
ACAATTATAGGCAATAAATGATCTTAATTTTGACAAATGAAACCTCAATTATTTTTATGCATACTGCAAGATCTTGAATAATTGTGACAGCAAATTACTAAATAAAAAAACGAATAATTTCAGTCATGAAAACATTGAACATAAATATGAGTAAGAGTGAAACTGAAACAGCAACAAAAACATGGTTACGGGAAAAGTTGTGGCATGCAAGCAACAGATGGCTAACCAGTCCAAGTCTTTCCTCCAGAGGAAAACAGAAACAACCAAACCAACAACCACCACTTAGAAAAAAAGTTCGTGTGTCATTTTTTATCTACGAGTCAATATACAATGCATTCCAAAATAACTTCGGCTGTGACATGAGGATACAATTATACTTTTAAAAATGTTGAGTGATTTTCTAAAAACCCACCTGTAGCTGTCCAGTGTCGGGCCAGGTCAGACCACTGGTGGAAGATAATTACCCGCGGTCTCTCGATGTAGTAAACGCATCTACTTAAGCATGATCCATCCGCCCCCTTAACTCTCTCGGTAGAGATGCACACCCTTTAAACCGGGCCAGTAATGACCCGGCAACTGACATGGGGTCGTCCTTCAAGTCTTTGAAGATTCCACGGTGAAATTTGTGTAACTTTCTCTGAGTTTTGCTGTCAAACAGCTATGGAGCAGCTACGCAGATCCAATACTTTTATTGCGCGCCACGGACAAAAAATGTTCTCGAGGGGTTCCGGGCGAACGATTGGTAACGAGGGGAGGGGCGAGGTAGTGGAGAGAGACGCTCGCGAACGAGGGATAGGCGGACCGGAGGGTCTCTTCGGTATGGGAAGACGGAGTGAGACGAAACGAAAGCGCAGAAATGGATGGAGCGCTTGCAGAGGGGAGGAGGGGTGGGGGGGCACGGGAGCCCCCAGAATGAGAAACAGATGAGGGACCGTGAAAATTAAAGAAGTGCTAGGAACTTTGTTGTCCTGAATGATGGAGAGAGCCAAGGCCAAAACTAGGAAAATAAAAATAATTGAACACATCTCTCAATTTCCTTTTCCATTCTGACTAGGGATAGACTATGCTGTATGAATTATAATACACTGTAATTTGTCTGCACCCCGGAGACGTCTAAAATCAACACGTTAAATAATGAATAAAGAAGTTTTTCGATGACTACCTTTAACGAGGCAAGAGGATATGCATGACGAAATAGCCAGCTCAGTAAGAAAGACAGAGGTCAATGTCTGATGCCAAATTACTCAGTGCAGCTTAGGAAACACTCATCCTCTTTACAGAAAACCCTTCCATATGTGTCGGATTGTCAATGCAGGTGATGCAGATGTTGTTCCCTGCCCTGGAGACGTGGATATAGACCTGACAGGGAGAGAAGCAAAGCACGTTGAACTATTGAACGTCTCCCCACTTACCTAGTATGAGCTATAATGACCATGCAAGAACTGCAAAAACACCAATCTTCCTTTCAGTGTCTCCCCTCCATGAAGAGACACATTGTTCTTTGCATGTTTTTTTATCCAGGTCCACAAATCATCACACTGCTTATGGGTTCATGAATTATTTCTGTATACCGACTGGCATAGTTGAGCTTCGGTCCCCTCAATTAGATGTTTCCTGTAACTATTTCTGAGGGTTTTGCGGCCTTGTAACTGACTGTGAGGAATTTTGGCCTGTCGCCCCTCATAAAAACTGTTGCCTCCCTCCCTCCCTCCCTGTCTCTCTCTCTCCCTCTCTCTCCTTCTCTCTCCCCCTCTCTCCCCCTCTCTCTTCCTCCTTTCGCTCCCTCCCTGCAACATTTTAAGGTTGTGTATGAGCCAGCAGCCTGACTCATGTCCAGCGCAGTGTTTGTGCTGTCTGAGGGGAGTTCTCAGTCTGGTCAGACTGAAAGTTTTGTCTCGCGTCCTTCTTCATCTGTGGTGGATGGCGGGCCGGCCGGCTGGTTGGCCAGCCTGATGGTGGCGGCGGCGGTGGCGGTGGCGGTGGCGGTCGTGGTGGGGTTTGGAGGGTGACGCTGTGCTGAATTTGTGACTGGGTGGTGTTTTTTTTAGCGCCATCACAGACAGACCATGCAAACCAGGCAACATGCTGCAACAAATGGGGTTCATTTATTTCTGCCAAAAATGTCTATTGGCCTGGTGGCAAATGGCTGTCGTCCTTTCTTTCTTTTTTTCACCCATGTGTGTTCAGCAGGTGATTTCTAATACAGAGGTGTTTTTCGAGACAGAATGTCCTTTTGGGAAAATTACATATTTTTCCACTGTCTTTCTGCAGAAGTCATTCTCTCATGGCTCAAGAGTGTGCAATGAGTGCAAGGATGTCATGCAAGACCATGAAGAGAGTACAGTAGTTCATTTCCTACAGGGATTGACTTTGATTATTTGAATTAATCGAAGATCCAATCAATATCAGGCCAGCAACTTTTTGGACTCGTATAGTCATTTTGAGGGTGAAAAGCATAACTCCACTCAACAGTCACTAAGTTTGGAATGTAAAAAAAAAAAACCTTTATTTCTGACAGGACAGTGGACGAAAGACAGGAAATGAGTGGGGGGAGAGAGATGGGGAAGGATGGGCAAATGACCCAGGCCAGAATCGATCCCGGGTCGCCGGCGGAGCAACCCAGTGCCCCACCGTTAGGCCACAGCAGGGCCAGTTTGGGTTTTTTAATGTGAATATTTCTATGTCAATTCAAATCCCATAAAGTCACTTCATATAACTTTTTTCTGCACATAACTTATTCTATGGCAAGGCTTAGCAAGCACTCGTCAGTAAATCCCATTGAGTGAAGCACCCCGAACCCATCTGAGCCACATAACATCTATCTTCCCCAATATGATGTCTCCTGTCATGATGAGCATGGGGGCTCGTGGAGAGGGGACACGGCAGATCCTTTGCGGTCGCTAACAGCATCCCAAGAATGTCATCGTACTCCTTCCATATGGTCCTCATCTCTCGCCCGCCGGGCTTTCAACAGAGTCTTGCCATATTGGGAGTTATCAAACTGCTCAAGACTAATATCCCAGATGTGCTCTCCCCCGTCTAATCAAACCAGAATGTTCTTGAATGAAAACCGAGATGCCGGCTCGCCTCACCGCAGAGGGCCTGGATCCAGCTAAGTGCACTCATTTAGAGTTCGCTCTCTCGCTTATATTCACTAATTTTCCCTCTCATGCGCTCCGTCTCTCTGATCGAGCCACTCAAATTGACCTCCTTTGCCCTTCGTGCCCATGGCAGAAAACGGACAACCGAAAATGTTCCCTGTAAAACTGATTTTAATGAGTTGGATGGAAAATGTAATTGGAGTCAATACCCAATGAGAAAAGTAGGCCCCAGGTGCACACAAGCACAAGCACATGCACACGCACGCACACACGCACGCACGCACGCACGCACGCACGCACGCACGCACGCACGCACGCACGCACGCACACGCACACACACACACACACACACGCACACTCGCACACACGCACACTCACACACACAGACACTGCACCAGACTTGGATACAGTTCATGTGAACTTGCAAAACTTTAAGACAAGTGAACTTTTTGGAGAAAAAAAACATTGCATTGCCCAAAACATTGTCAGCCACCATGGCAACCAACCCTTTCAATAAATGACATGACCCATCAGGTCTAACTCACTGCCTCTTTTTACATCACTCCCCTGAATGACACATCTTATTGGTTGATCATTTTCACCCGTGTCTCTCTCTCTCTATATATATATGCCAGTTCACTCCTCCTAGGGTATTGTTCAGCCTCCCTCCCCCCCCCTCTCCCAACCACTAACACCTCAAAGCACTGCTCCTTCTGAGGCAGTCTCTTGACATTGTCAGACGGATTCACAAAGGCTCCCCGTTGTGAAAGAAAGGAGAGGGGGGTCTTGAATGCGTGTGCCGATCAGTCATCATCAGTCTCCTCTTCCAGTGTGATGATGAGGATGACAGCTATGGTAATATGTCTGCACTGGGAATGAGTCTTGCGGGAAACAAGGTGTTTGTGTGAGAGCAGCTGTGCCGTTGCCAAAATAGCCAACGTCCCCAAAAAACCCTAACCTCATTAATGTATTTTTACAGTATGTATGATTTATTTAACTGAAAACCTGCAAACAACTCTATTTTAGATTCAAGGGACACACACACACACACACACACACACACACACACACACACACACACACACACACACACACACACACACACACACACACACACACACACACACACACACACACACACACACACAGAAAGAGAGAGAGAGAGAGAGAGAGAGAGAGAGAGAGAGAGAGAGAGAGAGAGAGAGAGAGAGAGAGAGAGAGAGAGAGAGAGAGAGAGACTCCCAACAGGCCTTTGAGAGTGTGTATGTTTTGGGAACAGGGAGCAGGTTTTGTCGAGGCTCAGCATTCCTGCTCATAGGTCTGCCAGGTACAGATTATGACTCCACAGGCCCCTGGGCAAGACGCCAAGAAAGGGCCCCCTCCATCCTATTACGAGGTTCCAAAAGATTTGTGGCTTTAACCAAGATGTTAGGGAGACTTTGTTGTTGGGGATACGGGGGTATCAAATATGGACCAATAATGAAGTGGGTTTTTTTGTAGTGGGGAGCTTGGGATTCAGGGCCCTCTTGGGCCCCAGTCCGTGAACCCAGTAGGCCTGTGTAGTAATCAGTCCTTGGGTTCTGCCAGTCAGGTTCAGCAGCTCTGCTGTGCTCTGTTCAGTTCAGCTCAGGGCCTTCTGCTGCCGTGGACAGACACAGGGGAGAAAGGAGCAGCCTGCCTGCTAGCCTGCCAGACAGATAGCCAGCCCCTCAGACACCACAGCAGACACTCCTCCACACACACACACACACACACACGTGCGCCCGCACGCATGCACGCACGTACGCAGACACACTCACTAACGCACGCACGCAGGCACACACACACACACACACTCACCCACACGCAGACACTCACACACCACCACCAGATGCACCAACCCAACACGTGCACACATACACTCATACACCCAATCCCGCCAGACACACACACGCACATACACACACACACACACACACACACACACACACACACACACACACACACACACACACACACACACACACACACACACACACACACACACACACACACACACACACACACACACACACACACACACACACACACACACATACACCCAAGCCCGCCAGACACACACACACACACACACACACACACACACACACACACACACACACACACACACACACACACACACACACACACACACACACACACGTACAAAAATGCTGTGAGGTTGATGCAGTCCAGCTGTATTTGTGGCCGCGCTTCTGAGAAGAGAACAATCGTTAACTTCAATCTTACCCAGAAAGAGAGAGAGAGGGAGAGAGAGAGAGAGAGAGAGAGAGAGAGAGAGAGAGAGAGAGAGAGAGAGAGAGAGAGAGAGAGAGAGAGAGAGAGAGAGAAAGAGAGGAGGAGAGTGCCAGGTCTAAATGTGACTTGTACAGCTTGAGTGCAAGACAGCCAGGAATTGTGGGTAATTATCTCTTTTGGGCCCGGAGAGAGACAGACAGAGAGAGGGAGAGAGAGGGAGATAGAGAGAGAGAGAGAGGGCCATACACACACACACACACACACACACACACACACACACACACACACACAGAGAGAGAGAGAGAGAGAGAGAGAGAGAGAGAGAGAGAGAGAGAGAGAGAGAGAGAGAGAGAGAGAAAACATAGAGAAAAGACAACATAATGCAATGTGAAGAATGGCGCAAGCCAGAAGGAGATAATTCCCGGGTCAGGACAGACAAATATGTCTCTAACCACCCGTTTGGACCCGCTGAAAACTTGCAAAAGGTTACAACGCCACAGTGACAATGTTCTTTGTTCACTCGTCACCAATCCGCGCCGGACAAGCGTCCAAACGTGCAAACACAGAGATCCGAACCCTCCCTTGGGGACAGCGTGAACTCATTGCGGGATGGGAGGCCAACGGACAGACTGACAGGCGACCAGATGGGAGAAAAAAGTGGATAAAACAAAACAAAGAGAGAGAGTTTGTGTTGTTTATGTAAGCTTTGTTTAAAAAAGGCAGCATGCAGTCAGAGAGGTGTGTAAATACATACTACAGAAATAGCCATTTACGGCATGTGTCAACGTTTCTCTGTGTGTGTGTGTGTGTGTGTGTGTGTGTGTGTGTGTGTGTGTGTGTGTGTGTGTGTGTGTGTGTGTGTGTGTGTGTGTGTGTGTGTGTGTGTGTGTGTGTGTGTGTGTGTGTGTGTGTGTGTGTGTGTGTGTGTGTGTGTGTGTGTGTGTGTGCGTCTGTGTCTGTAACGTCTACTGTATCCCCAAAAAGAGTTGAAACTGAGTTGGAAAGAAAGGGAAAGAGAGAGAGAAAGACATATAGAGTTTTGTGTTGAGCAGGGAAGCAGACAGGTGGGGGGCAAACTGGTCACCTGCTCAGGGCCCAGGGAGAGAGGGGGCCCAGCATTGGGTCTTCATTATATTGTAAGTATTAGGTGCTTAGTCCTTTTAGATGACTTTGTCTTGAGTCCAGCCAAAGCTGTCAACGGCCCTGCTGTTGAGTCCAAACCTCCACACTCAGCCCATTTCTTTGAAAGTAGATGGAGTGCACATGGGAAGGCAGATAAGGACATTCCAGAGCATTCCGCAGTAGAACAGACGGATGACCAGAACACAGATGAGATGACCTGAAAGCACACAGACTACCGGCAGCCCACACATCTTTACCCACAATGCAATGGAAACATAGTCTGCTATTGTGCCGCTTCAGTGTCTCACAGATGAGAGTCTTGCGCCTCCCATGAATCTTTTGCCATGCAGCTGCATAAACATCATTAAGAATTTTCCAAATGACAAAATATTTGTTATGCCATCAAGAAACTAATTTTAATAAGATTTCCCTATATTCAAATATTGCATTTTCATTTGAATGTGGTGCTGATATTTCTTGCACATTTGCATTCAGCCTATAATCTTCCAAATTTATATAGTTAGGTCATATGTCTCAAGGCTTAGCCTGTCTGTGACATCTCTATAAAACCATATATCTATATAAACCTCCAGACCTATCTGGATATATATTTTAGGCCTCTCATAAATGGAAAATGACATTGGTAATGAGCACTTTTTCCCAAGCAGCTACAATTTATCTGACACAGTTCACCATTTTATGAAAACTCTTTGTAAGTGCAGACATTGGTACAGCAAAATTCCTTCCTAGACAAAATCAGACTCAGCTCTTTAGATGATACACACGTCTATAGTTGGAAACACAGTCATGCGCACGCCCGCCCGCACGCACACACACGCAAACACACACACACGCACGCGCGCGCACACACACACACACACACACACACACACACACACACACACACACACACACACACACACACACACACACACACACACACACACACACACACACACACACACACACACACACACACACACACACACACACACACACACACACACTTTGAGGCTGTCTCTCTGCGGGGATGATTTGTAAAACACTTGTGCCATAAGCCCCTTTTCCCCATCAGACTAACTTTCCTTTGTGACATCATGCTACTGAAATGACCACCCAGATTATCCATGCACAAGCGCACGATGTCAGAGACATTTACGGAAACCAGCACGGAGAACCAGCCTGGAGTCGTACTGAGAATAAGGAACACACATACAGTATATATTCTGGTGTTTTGTCTACGAACAGTGCAGAGCCATTGAGTTCATACGTTTACACCATCTGCATTTGTGAACTATAGACTTTTTCTTACGAAAACATGATTTAAGGTTCAGAAAGACTATGTTTTATGTAACGATCAGCAAACAACACATTTTTTTAATCGCATGATTGTGTCTTCCTGTTCAACAAAATAAAAATAACTGAAATCACCAAGATGGCCTTGACTGATAGCTTATATATCTGTGGCTTTGAGTATTTGGGCTGATAATGTGCAAACTATTTGACACGCAGGGTTTATAGTTCTGTGACTTGTTTACTGTGACTGGTTATACTTGTGACTGGTCTAAAACTGTTGCCTGCTTGAAAAACAGTTAACAAATCATTAATTGATAGGCCTATGCAATGCACTTTTTGGTGTGAGCACTCATAGGCTACATCTTAACAACATAGGCTACCTATGATGGTATTGAGAGTCTTAAGTAACAAGTGACAGAGTCGAGACTTGGTCAGTGAAAATTTGGCGACAATAAAGTTACAATGAAGGCTCCGCACAATGTGGATGTTTTAAATCTTACTGCCATGTCTCTTAACCATCCTTTTGCCTCCCTCATTTCCCCATCTGGCTTTGCCTCACCAGTACCTCTAAATCATGCTGACACTGTCTCTAGGGTCAGCCATACCCAATATTTCATAGGTCCTGTGGAGGTCTGTGTGTTATGTAATGAACACGGCTGCGCTGGACCACTAGCTATGCATGAAAAGACAAAAAAAGAAAACATCATAGACACACTAAGAGAACACTCTAAACACTTTAAAAGATGCCAAAGCAACTCTCTAAGTAATCATTTTTTTGTTTTTGATAAGGTGCACTGTGCAATATTTTTAGTAGTTTATTTGCAGAATTCATACCCATTAACAAATGTCACCAATTTCATGAATACTTACCACGACCGATCCAATTATCAAATATTCATGACTTCATACATTAAAAGGAGGATCTTCTTCATGGTCTGTTATTATGGAGGAAATAGACATTATTAACTGAAAAACTGCACTTTGGTGATACTAATACAAATAATAATACAAATCATTACTTAGTAAGAAAGATCCAATTTGGCAATACGCAGCACAGTTGGAATGAGAGGCAATACCTACTCTTGCCTCCAACCTACACAGTCCAAATTTAAGTCCACCTTTTTTTTACTGTATGGAAAAGAATATGAAAAATTATATTAAGAAATCTTTCCTGCTATTCAAGTGATCAGTGGCAGAATCACAAGATCTAGCTGCATTCTGAAATATTTCAGGATGAAAAAAAAGTGTAGGCCTTGCCAAAGACCCTGGAAAATATGCCCTTAGGTGCACAATAATCCTCAATGAAAAAAAATGGCATATCCTCATGTGCCTCTGGAATGAAAGGGTGGAAGAGGCCTACGTGTAGGAAATAAAGATCTGAAGCAGTCCAATGCAGCCTGATGGAAAGTCATACTCTGCTCATTTGTAATGTGCTGAGAGGACGCTCTTTGAAGTCTGCTGGGTTTGAATTTCTGCACTTTTGGTTTCGTTAATAACGACTGTGTGTGCATGGCATGCAGGGGTTTCAGAAGGCTGCAGTGTCTAGCACACCAGTGGGCAGGCCAGCCAGACAGACACCGTGTCTGCTTACACCCCCCGAAGCAAGAAAGGTGTCTGCCTTGACTTCGGAGCCTGACAAAAACAAAAACATAAATTCACCCGGAATGGCGGCCGCTGCTGTTGGAATTCGATTATAAGGAAAACATACGAGGAACAAGGTCCAGGAGGAGATACAGCCCAAGGTCTCAAGTGTGTGTGTGTGTGTGTGTGTGTGTGTGTGTGTGTGTGTGTGTGTGTGTGTGTGTGTGTGTGTGTGTGTGTGTGTGTGTGTGTGTGTGTGTGTGTGTGTGTGTGTGTGTGTGTGTGTGTGTGTGCATGCGTGCGTGCATGTGTGTGTGTGTGTTTTGTCTACACCGATGGGGCCTGCTTGTCTCTTCTTCCACCAAAGCGAAAACACATAAGCATTTTACTGATGTCACCCATCCATGGTGGGGTTGAGCGGTAACGAAGGGACGGGTCAATGTGCTGCAAGGTTTAAGTGTCAACTGACACTGTGGTGGTGGTGGTGGTGATGAGGAGGAGGAGGAGGGAGATGTGGTGTACAACATTGTTTCAACACATTTCTAATGTGACATGATGCAATTCCGATGTATAAACATTTGGTTGAGCTTTAATTGTTGTTATTTGCATATTAAGTGAGCAACAAGTATTCTCATGCAAAAAGTGCATATGGATGCTGATTGCAGCAGTTTTGACAAGGGAGACAAGGGAAACCAAACCACTGGTGTTATGCTTAGCTATCAAGAAAGACATAATGAGGAAAAAAGGCCCCTTTTCCCATTTGACAATGCACATACGGAAGGAATGTGGACATGAATATGAGACGCATGGATGAGTGATGAGGACTCAGGGAGGGCCACTGTCTCCATTTTGACCACTGTGCCGTCTGTCTCCACAGACAATGTGACCAGAGCTGGACACACACCAAACAAGGCCCTGGCATTTTAGCAAAGGTGGCTATCTCTAAATTGCGGGATAGTCTAAAATATAAAAAGCCAGAACAGTAGTGGCCCCAGGGTCCCATAGGCCCACAGTGAAATGACCTTTATACCAGTTGCCCTGTCCAGGCCTGAATGTGACTGCATACACCATTTACTGGTGTTTTTAATATTCATCTCTATTTAACAACATACAGTATGCTATTATCAATATATGGAAGCTAGGAAGCTTATTCCAGTACCAGTAAATAATGTTTTGTCAAAATGTCAATGTCAGTATCAGTTAACTGTATAATACCATTCACTCCTACAGTAAAGTTACATTGTACACTTTAATACATGACAACCTTTAACCTTGCTGAATGCCTTCATGAACCTCATCAGAATATTTTTTGCTAAATTGACTAAACTGACTGAACTGATGTTTTTTTCACTCCTTGCCTCCTGGTCAATTATTAACACTCTTTTTATACTTCACCTTATTAGGACATGTTTGCACCCTGTTTGGACTTTTATTGTCTTGTTTTATGTGGTCTTTAATCTGTCTTAATGTCTTTAAGTGGTCTTTAATCTGTCTTAATGTCTGTGTATGTGCAATATTCAAACTACTTAGGCCTACTGTTTGTAACTTGATTCACACTTTCATGTGGCCCATGCATTGATTGTATGTGCCCATGTCTTCACACATACGCACGACACTGGGTAAATGTGTTATGCGCTCTCTCCCACTATCATTACTATAAGGCATGCTTATCATTTAGCATTATCACATAATACTGTAATTCAGAATGAAGTTAGAAATTATATTCATGTTCATAGATTTGAATGTGTTGTTTGTGACCTTCTTATGGAAGCCATTGTTCATGAAAAGGCTGACTCACATACAGTGCTCCAGTAGCACACACACACACATACTCAAATCTGTGTATGTGCAATATTCAAACTACTTCGGCCTACTGTTTGTAACTTGATTTTCACACTTTCATGTGGCCCATGCATTGATTGTATGTGCCCATGTCTTCACACATTCGCACGACACTGGGTAAAAGTGTTATGCGCTCTCTCCCACTATCATTACTATAAGGCATGCTTATCATTTAGCATTAGCACATAATACTGTAATTCAGAATGAAGTTAGAAATTATGGTAACACTTTACTTTACGGATCGCTAATAAGGTGGTAATTTCGTGTTAATTTCATAGTTATTTCAGGATAATAACTGTTTGTTTTTAGTAACAACAGCAAAATAACCATACAGTTCCCAGTGCATTGTGTGTGTGTGTGTGTGTGTGTGTGTGTGTGTGTGTGTGTGTGTGTGTGTGTGTGTGTGTGTGTGTGTGTGTGTGTGTGTGTGTGTGTGTGTGTGTGTGTGTGTGTGTGCATGTGCGTGTGTGCGTGTATGTGTGTGTGTGTGTCTGTGTGTCAACAAAGTGTCACCGTGCTGCGAGTCATCAGGCTGTCACCACAATGCACTGGAAACTGTATGGTTATTTTGCTGTTGTTACTAAAAACAAACAGTTATTACTCTGAAATAACTATGAAATAACTATGAAATTAACATGAAATTACCACCTTATTAGCGATCCGTAAAGTAAAGTGTTACCGAAATTATATTCATGTTCATAGATTTGAATGTGTTGTTTGTGACCTTCTTATGGAAGCCATTGTTCATGAAAAGGCTATGACTCACATACAGTGCTCCAGTAGCACACACACACACACATACTCAAGTCTATTCAACTCTCTCTTTTACGTCTGTGCAGTGTGTCAGTGGCGTAGGTGAGGTGTCATTCACTGCTCCCCTCCTGTCTCTCCCTTCTCCATGTCTCTCACTCCACGACTCCCTCCCTCCCTCCATTACTTTTGTCATTACCAACTCATTATTCGGAGCCTCCACCGTTTTTCTCTCCTCTCCTCTTTTCTCCTTCTGTAACTTCTGTTCTTCTTTAGGCCTCCCGTCATCGCCTCCTCTTCCACAGTACTCCATGATAATGGAGGCGCAGGACTCTGCAGCAGGGCCAGTCATTAGTGGGAGCCAAATGGAGAAGCCAGCCCACTTTTCTACTCCACTCTAGCAGGGGTGTAGGGAGCGCCATGGGGAGACATGAAGAGATGGGGATTATTTTTCTACCTCTTGGTGGTCTTTCCCATGTTTCGTTCATTTCTTTTCCTTTTCTGTAACAGGAAAGATGGATTGTTTTTGAAAACTATTTTGCTTTCCTTATCGCTTGGATATGTTTCTCCTTGTGCTTTTGTATGTCAACTACACATCACATACATGCACAGTATGGTATGAAATGCACTGACACATGCACACATTACATATTGAAGACATAACACACAAAGATGTGACATGATGCATGTTTATGATATAACACGTATGGAGGACACGTGTGATATATGACGGTCAGTTGTTATGGGACCACAAAGGGCAGGGGACTGTATATCACTTTACAGCCCAGCACTCGGGCCATGTGGCCTCCCACTGTTGGCCCTGCAGGAGCATCATATCACATCACATCACAGCACATCACAGCACAAGCCAGAATGTACAGCTGGTCCTACAGTGGAGAGGAGAGAGAGGGTCAGATGGAGAGAAAGGGATAGAGAGAGAGAGAGAGAGAGAGAGAGAGAGAGAGAGAGAGAGAGAGAGAGAGAGAGATGGAGAGAATATGAATTAGTGGCAAAGAGAGTGTGAGAGAGAGTGAAAGCAAGGGAGAGAAGACGAGGGACTGAGAGAGAGAGAGAGAGAGAGAGAGAGAGAGAGAGAGAGAGAGAGAGCAAGAGAGCGGGAAGAGGGAGAGAGAGAGAACAAGAAAGAGAAGGGGAGTGTGAGCGAGAGCAAGGAAGGCAGAACACAAAAGAAAGAAAGAGAGAGAGAGCAGAACTAGTAACTGAGAGCAAGAGAGAGAGAGAGAGAGAGAGAGAGAGAGAGAGAGAGAGAGAGAGAGAGCGGGAGGGAGGGAGGGAGGGAGAAAGAGAGAGAGAGAAAAGAGGGGAACATTTGCGAGGGGCACAGAGCGAGCCTGTGTAGTGTAGTGCACGTGGGCACAAGCTGCCTCATCAGTGAAACATGACACACCACACAGGCTACGCTTCCTTCTGACCCGGCCATGCCAGGTCAAAGGTCACGCTATTTCCACTGAACACGGTTCAATATGAACACACACTAAATCAATTGTGTGAAAATAACTGTGGATGAAGGAAACAGTGAATGTAATGGAGTGGAGTGGAGGAGACTTGAAGAATCACATGACGAGTTGTTGTAGGCTGATCTGTAACCCCTGTCTCTGTACTTTTCAGGAAACATTTCAACACCGACTTTGTTTTCTTGAGGTGTTGAGGTGTTCCTTGATCTTGAAAAGCGATGACAACTGTAACCAATGCATGCACTGAGAGTTCCCAAAGTGGACACATATTTTTGGGCTTGCGCTTGCTTTCCAATTTCATCAAGACAGGCATTTTGCGAAAGTCTCAACAGAAGTCACAGTTTTATGATTGTTCTGCAATTCAATTCAATGGCCTGTTTTTAGCAATGTCGTAAACACTGTTAGAAAGGGCAGAACTTGTGTGATTTTGCCTGCGACTTTTCAACAAAAGTGTTTCCTTCCACTGTGTCTGTAGTGTCTAGAACATTAACACTTGAAGAGAATAAAAAATCGTTTCCTCTTGTGTTTATGGTCTATATTGTTTTAATATGTATCCATACTTTACGAATGTGGACATCTGTGTGTGGGTCAGTGACGTTTCAGCAGTGGAACACGTCAGGGCGGCGTAACGATAGCCAGTGCCACTATTGTATAGACGTGGACTGGCATAAGGGGGTGCGTGAGCTGAAGTGAGCAATGGTGGATATATGAGTTTTTATCCAGCATTGATGAACATTAAGTCATTCTTAATTGTATTTAGACTTGTATGCTGGAAGGGTCCGTCTGAAGTGTAGTTCAACTCCTAGACTATTGGAAAAGAGGATTCCCCAAAATGAATATGCATAATGTGCAGTGAATGCGCAGTGAATGAGTTTTTATCCAGCAATGATGAACATTAAGTCATTCTTAATTGTATTTAGACTTGTATGCTGGAAGGGTCCATCTGAAGTGTAGTTCAACTCCTAGACTATTGGAAAAGAGGATTCCCCAAAATGAATATGCATAATGTGCAGTGAATGCGCAGTGAATCCATGCTTGCGTGGCCATCAGCACACCAAAATATTCGCTTAGGGGGTGCGCGAACCACATTGAAATGTACAAGGGGGTGCGCAGGGAAAAAAGTTTGGGAACCACTGCTGTAACGGATATTGTCCCAATATTGTCTGTACTGTACCGACACAAAAACACACATTTTGCTCGAAAAAAAGCTTTGTCTAGTTTTGCTTTAGTGGCTTTGTGTATGGTCATGATGTTTCCAATAACAATTCCAGTCACTGTTGAAAAAGCTGTGAAGATTAAATGTCATCACATGACACATGGCAGAGTGTGATGAGGGATGCCATGCATACTGGTATTGGCTGATGTTAATTTTCAAACTGCGAACATTCAATATGGGAACATATCTGCATTCCTATAATATAATATAATATAATATAATATAATATAATATAATATAATATAATATAATATAATATAATATAATAATACAAATTAATTAGGGCCCCGGGACACTGTGCACTGGAGAAAATGGGCCTGGACGTCAAAAAGGTTGAGAATCCCTGGTCTAGAGCAGGGATGTCAAACTCCTTTCAGTTCAGGGTCCACATACAGCCTATTTGATCTCAAGTGGGCCATTCCAGTAATGTACCGTAATTGCGAAAGATTGCAAAATTCTTCTTCATATTGGAATTGCACTGCTAGTCAATCATCTCAAACTCAAAGTGGATGACAGCGGGTATATCAGAAGCACTGACTGTAAATGACGACTCAAGTACCCCAAAATCTCAGACAATTACAGTACAGCAAATACTGTACTGTAATGGGCTTGAGATTTACTTCTTATTTTTACATTTTATTTTTTATTTTCTCTACAAGTCATGGATGGAACCACCTGGCGGGCCGTATCCGCCGCCTCATGGCACATGATGAGGCCCCATTCTACTCAAACTCCCTCCATGTTATTGGATGTCAGCAGCAACAGCAGCAGCATCAGTCTGCCTTGGCACAAACACACCAAAAGCGACTAGAGAGACACTGGCGACGGAAGTAATTGATTTCGTATGGAGGAGACGGCGACAGAAGAAACAAAAGTGATTTGGGCAACAGTTTGTAGTTGAAATTCAGCAGATATTAATGCTAATGAGCTACGATGCTCAGCGTCAGCTTCTGCTTTCGGCTTTCAATGGTCATACTGTGACGCTTTCACCGCTCATGTCGCTCTTGCTATGAAGACAGTCCAGTGACTCTTTGTAGCTTTGGTCTCTTCTGGTGTGTTTGCACGGCCAGCAGTGTTGCCAGATGTGTCTGATCAAATCCCTCCCAAAAGGTTCTCAAAAACCGCCAAAATGCGCCAAATGACCGCCCAATCTGGCAACACTGACGATCAGGCCGGTTCAGAGTATGTGCTGTGTCTGCAGAAAGCAGCAGAGTGGGCTGAGGCAGTGTGCAAAATCAGAGGTGCATCTTGCCACCAGGCAAAGCAGGCAGCCGCTTGGAGCCCCCAAAGACCCTAAATAGTGAATGTCAGCCCACATTTTACCAGAGTAGTGGCGATTTTGGTTCAAATACTCATTCTTTTGCATTTTTGCTTGGGGCCCCACCTAACCCTAGAATCGCCTCTGTGCAGAATGAAGTTACTCTACTCTATAAAGTCACTCTACATGCAGTAATGCTGTTACATTTCAGTTGCAGTTGTAATGGCCAAAATGTTACAATACGGAATGTTGGTGTGAATGATAGGCCTACTTAGTAGCTTTGGTGCTTGGTGCGGTCTTGTGCTGATTGACTAATATTCATATTGAGGCCATATTCAGACTGATATTGAACTAGTAGACCGATCCCAGTGATGTTGTGTAAACGTTTTTGTAAAAGTGAAAGTGAAAACCCAACTGGGAAAACTCCAACTCCCATTGTCATTGTGACACTGCACTCTACAGCACACATGTTCACTGCACACAACACAATTGCATTTATGCCTCACCTGTACAAGGGGGGCAGCCCCCAGTGCGGCGGGACGGTACCATGCTCAGGGTACCTCAGTCATGGAGGAGGACTGCCCATGTGCTGTTTTTTCCCACATGGTTACACATACTGTACAGTATAGTACATGTGTTCCCTCTAGTCCCCCATGGTGAAGCTCTGCTCAACACAAACTCCATCCACCATTACCGGATATCAGAAACAGGTCAGTCAGGCCAAGTCATATGTGCTGGGTCTGCAGGAGGGGGTGTGTGTAAGCTGAGCCTGCGTGTAAACACGCAGAGGTTGCTGTTGTTAATCAGTTGCTGTTATAATGACACTCAAACTTTGGTATTTGGTACTAGAACATGAACTTGCGGGTGGAAAAGGGGTTCGTTGTCCTGGGCCCAGGGAGAGAGGGGGCCCAGAATTGGATCCTCGATTACATTGTGTTATGTATTGAGCTCGGGGGCCCTTTCAGAGGATCTTGTCCCAGGCCTGTCTAAAGCCCCACATACAGTACATGTGCTGTTGCTGCAGCAAGGGAGCTGAGCAGTGAGTAGAGAGTGAGCTGATGGTTTTAGAGTGCTCAGAGTGTAGAATGTTCAGGCAGTGAAAGTTCTATAGAATTCTGGGCATCATTCAATACAATTTGGAATTTTAGAATCTTGCATTTTTATAGAACGAATTGTTTTTGTAGAATGTTCAAAAACCCAAACTCTTAAAGGTTAACATGTAGACCCATCCCAGTGATGCTTAAGTGTTTGCAGTACTTTAACATGGCTTCATACTCTTCATTTGTTCCCTGGCTGTCTGTCATTCCCTGTGATGCAGCTCAGGCCGGCCCGGCTCATATGTGCTGTGTCCGCAGCCAAGGCCAGTGTGAGCTGAGCCTGTGTGTAAACATGCAGAGGTTGCTGTTGGCCAGGGATCCCGCTGTGCTGTGCTGCGCTGTTCTGTTCTGCTCTGAGCTGTGTTGAGCTCTCCACCCTCCTGCTCCAGCCCAGGCCAGGCCAGACATGCTACACTCCACTACCAGACATGCTACACTCCACTACCCTACAAAGACAAACTGCAGTAGCTACATTTTTTTTTGGT
>NC_085858.1:55417778-55427778 GCF_034702125.1 Engraulis encrasicolus | reverse complement strand
AGAGAGAGGCAGTTAGAGGAGGAGAAGAAGAGAGAAAGAGGGAAAGAGACACAGACAGATAGAGAGGGAGAAAGACAGAGAGACGGCAGACAGTGAGAGAGAGAGAGAGAGAGAGAGAGAGAGAGAGAGAGAGAGAGAGAGAGAGAGAGAGAGAGAGAATATAAAGACAGAGAGAGAGAGAGTCAGCATTGCAACTGCATTAGCAGACTTGAATGAAACAAGCTCCCTGTTGTCTGACTGATAAGTTGCCTGGTAGAGAGAGAGAGAGAGAGAGAGAGAGAGAGAGAGAGAGAGAGAGAGAGAGAGAGAGACAGAGAGAGAGAGAGAGAGAGAGACTTTGTGTGGCTGTGTGTATGTGTGTGTGTGTTTGTGTGTGTGTGTGTGTGAGAGAGAGAGAGAGAGAGAGAGAGAAAGAGAGAGAGACAGAGAGAGAGAGAGAGAGTGTGTGTGTGTGTGTGTGTGTGTGTGTGTGTGTGTGTGTGTGTGTGTGTGTGTGTGTGTGTGTGTGTGTGTATGTGTGTGTGTGTGTGAGACAGAGAGACAGGGAGACAGAGAGAGAGTAGCGGTGTGGTACCCGTCTCATGATGCCGATGGCCTCCGTGGAGAGGAAGCGAGGGTAGCGCACCTCATCATTCACTATGCTGTCAAACACCTCCTCCTCATCGTCACCCGGGAACGGAGACTGCAAATCACACACACACACACACACACACACACACACACACACACACACACATAGACGCACACAAGCACATCCACATATACACGCATGTGCACCGCCACACACACACACACACACGTGCACGCACTCACACACACGCGCGCATTCACATAGATAGATATATACACACACATGCACATGCATACACGTGCATGGACACACACACACACACACACACTCACACACACACACACACACACACACACACACACACACACACACACACACACATGCACATGCACACACAAACACATACACACACACACACACAAACACATACATACACGCACACAAACACACATACACGCGCACACACACGCACGCACACACACACAAGACCATTATGAATAAGCAGCCAGTGAAGAAAACAAAAGGCCAGTGGCAATTACTTGCATTGGCAGAATGAAATGGGCAACCTGTCTGCTGCTGATTATTTAGTGATATCACATTTCACTCGCTGATTACAATTTCCAACACACCCTCTGGCAATTTGTCAGCATTATATTTCCGGAACACATAAAAAACACATAAATCTTTCTTCCTTTCTTTCTTTCTTTCTTTCTTTCTTTCTTTCTTTCTTTCTTTCTTTCTTCCTTTCTTTCTTTCTTTCTTTCTTTCTTTCTTTCTTTCTTTCTTTCTTCGTCACTGAGTATGGTAAGGTTCTCCCAATTCTTCCTGTGTTCACCAACCGCCTAAATCTACCCCACACCCTCTTCCTTGTAGCCTCTTACTGCACATGGGCTACACTCAACTACATCATAGCAACATTGCTATGACAATGCAGAGAGTCTTAAGCAACCGATTCAGACTTGATCATTACCATTTGGTGACAATAAGGTTATAACAGAGGCCCTGGACCTAGGGGTTAAAGGACCAGTTCAGTCAATTTCAACATGCAGTTGTAATGCTCACTCTACCCTGGACTTGTCAGTACCTGAGGTTTTTTTTTCTTCTTCAGCCTTTTCCGAGATCTTGGTCATTGTAATGGGGTCAACACTTTGTTTACATTTCAATTTTTTGTTTTTTATTTATTCCCAAAGACATCCGAAAGGTTATACAACATCAGCAAACAACTAGCAAACAGCGGTACCTTTTGGGAAAACATTCGGAGTAGGCCTATATATATATTTTTTAATGTAAACAAATGCTGCCCCCATTAGAATAGATCATATCTCGGAAAGGGCTTAGCCGAAAAATTTGGCATCACCGGATACTGACAAGTCCAGGGTAGCGTGAGCAATACAACAGCATTTGACAGAAATTGACTGAACTGGTCCTTTAACTTCCCTTGATGAATACACCCCAAACTCACCAGCGCATTCATAGACAGGAATATAAAGTACAACACTTGTCTCCTCTGTTCTCTTTCATTCTGTTTCTCTATTTCACTGTCTCTGTCTGTCTGTCTGTCTCACTATTTCTTTCTATACCTGCTGTTATGGTGTTATCTATTATTTCTTCTCTTTTTTAGGGCTTCTGCGTCTTTACTGATTATAGTTAAGAGAGTATGACGTGAAGAGAGTGGGAGAGAGAGATGGGTCAGGGCTGGCAAAGGACCCAGCAGGCTGGACTTGAACCTGGGTCGCCATGGGCATGCATGCCCATATGTGGGAGGCTCTTATCACGCTGCAGCACAGTGCTCCTATGTCTGTCTGTTTGTCTGTCTGTCTGTCTGTCTTGTCTATCTGTCTGTCTGTCTGTCTGTCTGTCTTGTCCGTCTGTCTTGTCTATCTGTCTGTCTGTCTGTCTGTCTGTCTGTCTGTCTGTCTGTCTTGTCTATCTGTATGTCTGTCTTGTCTTTCTGTCTGTCTGTCTTGTCTGTCTGTCTGTCTGCTTCTTTCTGTATCTGCTCTTGTGTGTTGTCTATTTCTACATGTTAATGTGTTGTGTCAGTCTGTCTGAGTCCCCACCTCTCCCACCAGCATCTCATAGACCAGCACCCCCAGCCCCCACCAGTCCACGGCCCGCGTGTAGGACGTGTCAGTCAGGACCTCAGGGGCCAGGAACTCAGGAGTACCACAGAACGTACTGGTCCTGTCCCCATAGCCCATCCCTAGAGAGAGAGAGAGAGAGAGAGAGAGAGAGAGAGAGAGAGAGAGAGAGAGAGAGAGAGAGAGCGAGCGTCACAGAGCGACAGGAAGATAGAGAGAAAGAGATGAATGAGACTATGCAGACAATAGCAGACACAAACTAAAGTATTCCAAATGTATTGAGGCCGAAACAAAAGCAGCCATTCCATCACTGTCCACAAAAACAACGGCACATACCCTCTTTGCAAAGGCCAAAGTCTGCTATTTTAACATAGCCATCCGTGTCCAATAGGAGATTGTCCAGCTTGAGGTCTCTGAGAGGAGGGAGGAGAGGGGAGAAGATGAAGAAAAAGAAGACATGAGAGATGAGAGATGAGACATGAGGGCGGTTAATCAACAAAGAGAGCAGCAGCAGCAATTGGATGAGTCAGAGGTGTGGAGGTGGAGGAGGCAGCAGCACTCACCGATACACAATCTTATTGTCATGAAGAAACTGCAGGCCCAGCACCACGCAAGCCGCATAGAACCTGTAGGAATAGATACATACACACACACAGAAACAAATACACACACACACGCACGCACACATACATATACATACACACACACACAGAGACACACATAAAGACGTACACACATGGACACACATAGAGACATAGACACACAGATACATCTGGTCAGGACAAACGAAAATAATGCAACATAGATGCAGAGATATACATACAGTATTCTGCATGTATGTGTTAGACAAACCCTGCTCTGACAGACAACTTTTACATCCTCACTGTGCACACAGCACGTGGTAGTTGGTTCACATGTACGATATGCACAAATGAAAGCACACACAGAGAAGAATGCACACATGAAATGTGCACGCACATGCACACACACACGCACACACACACACAAAGACATATATAATTATCCCCTAAATCACCTTTTTCCTCTATTGTGAAACAATACATACAATTTTACTTGAGTATGATATTACAATGTGTAGTTATGTATAATTACACAACACATCACTGGCATGTACAAATCTTTAGCACAAAGTATGGATTGTATGCGTTATTGTTTGCATTTTTAAGCTGATTGGACATGGTCTACAACTGAAGTCCTGCCAAGCATGAAGCAAGACAGAATTCAGCAGAAGTCATTTTAAAGGAGAACTTCTGCCAATTTCAGTATGCTGTTGTATTGCTCACGCTACCCTTGACTTGTCAGTACCTGTTTTCGGCTCAGCCCTTTCCGAGATCTGAGTTTTTCTAATGGGGGCCGACTTTGTTTACATTGAAAACCTTCTTAACATAGGCCTACTCCAAATACTATCCCAAAAGGTATCACTGTCTGCTACTATAGTTGTCTGCTGATGTTGCATAACCTTTTGGATGTTATTGCGAATAAATCAAGATGTTTTTTTTTTTTAAATATATAGACATACTCTGCCCCCATTACAATGACCAGGATCTCGGAAAAGGCTGAAGAAAAAAAATATATTCTCAGGCACTGACAAGTCCAGGGTATTGTGAGCATTACAACTGCATGTCGAAATTGGCAGAAATTATCCTTTAAGTGAAGTATGAAGATTTATCAACTGTTATTTAGGAGACCTTCTGTTGGGAGACCTTTGGAGACTTTAGGTTGAGAATGAATGGATTTCCCTTAGCGCTTAAGATGGCGGTAGGTAGAGCACATCTTATACAAGCCGCCACCAAACGCCACAGAAAGAGAAGAAGGAGGGGACAACGCCCCCTTAGGAGACCAAACTTGAGCACACTCCTCTGCGTTGGGTAGACGGGGTCTGGGGTATCTTACTGCACTAGATCAGTGTTTCTCAACCTTTTCAGACCGAGGACCACTTTGTCCCCCCAAAAATTCAGGTTCAGGGACCACCTGTCAATTGAACTGACAGTTGACGGTTGCTAATTTGACACGTCTAATTTCGGTACTGATCACATAGGCTACTTTTTATTCACATTACAAGCCTGTCTTGTTGTGGTGAAAATGAGACTTCACCTATGTTTAGCTTTGTAATAATGTTATAAATATAGCTTACTGCTAGCTTGTCTTGGAAAAATAGAAATCCCC
This sequence comes from Engraulis encrasicolus, assembly GCF_034702125.1. Classification (NCBI taxonomy): domain Eukaryota; kingdom Metazoa; phylum Chordata; class Actinopteri; order Clupeiformes; family Engraulidae; genus Engraulis; species Engraulis encrasicolus. The sequence goes on along the minus strand of NC_085858.1, from coordinate 55,422,939 downwards.
TCGCGGACCACCTGAGCTCTGTTGCGGACCACTAGTGGTCCCCGGACCACACTTTGAGAATCACTGGACTAGATGATTCTTTGGCGAGGCTACTCACATGGCGCGAGGCTCTGAGAAGACGTCAGCGTGGATGTGCATCATGAGGTCTCCGCCGGCCGTGTACTCCATGACGAAGCACACGTGCTCCGGCGTCTGGAAACAGGCAAACAGGTTGACCAGGAAGGGGTGGCGGCAGCTGTTCACCGTCTCAAAGATGCGCTTCTCACACATCAGACTGGCAGCGGAGAGCGGGACAGAGGTGAGATGAGGAGACAGAGAGACGAAGGAAGATGGGAAGGATTGTGAAGAAATGTGATGGATTGTGATGGTGATGAGTGATGAGAGGGAGGTGTGTGTGTGAGAGAGAGTGAGAGAGAGAGAGAGAGAGAGAGAGAGAGAGAGAGAGAGAGAGAGAGAGAGAGAGAGAGAGAGAGAGAGAGAGAGATAGAACACAACGAGAGACAGATACAGATAGAGATAAAGACAGAGACAGAGAGAGTGCAGTAATTAAACTCTCATCCAACATACAGTAGCAGCACTTGTAACAGAAGTAACACCTTCCAGAGCCAGCATGTCAGCATGCCACTGTGCCACTGGTGTAAGTGTGACTGGAGCAGTAACACGGCTAGCACATCCCTGGGCTCAACTCCAGCACATCGATATGGCATCCCACATGACACAGTGTGGGCCATCAAAGTGTTGAAGATAGAGCTGACCTTCTAGCTAAGGGCTAGTTTGAAGTTGACAGGCCTAGGTAGTGGCTGGCATACGGCAATAAAATGGACATGAAAATAGTGACAATTTCATTTTTTTGTAGCCCCTTCATGTATACTGTTCCACCAGTGGAACACTGTAAGAGTCACTGAAAAAACATTACTACCATAGTATTACACCTTCACGACGTGGTCATTGCCATTCTGATAACAGCTCATCTATAACAGGGCCCAAGTCTTACAGGGATAAATTATTTGTTATGAACTTCCTGTGACTTTGTTGATACTGGTAGGATAGTAACTATTATAACAGATAGAGAGATATGAGATAGGGCTGGGAGATGGTCTATGTCAAACCTAGGTCCCCATGGGGCATGCATGCTCATTTGTGGCCGGCTGCCTTAAATTATTGCGCCACAATAAGCACTCCAGAAAACACAGTGACAATCCTGAAACAAAAGTTACTGTACCACACAGAGCCCATCTCCACTACATGGTAAAAGACAACATTTTAACTAGAAACATTTCACATGCGGGCCAGGCAGATGGTTTCAAATGAGCCCCAGAGAGAGGTCAGGTCAGATGTTGAAAGCTCCTGTGCAATGTTGCCAGCTTGGGTGGTTTCCTGCCCAACTGGGCAACTTAGGATAGCCAACGGCAGGTAAAAATGGGTAAAGTGGGCATGTGGGAGAGTTTTTCTGGTAGATTTATGGCCATAGGAATCAGTAGAATTTAGTTCAAATTGGGCGGATTTTAGTGCCTCCAGACGGGGTATGAGCATTTTTGGGCTGGAAATAATGGGTCTCATCTGGCAACCCTGCAGCTGGGTGACCTTTAGTGGTGCTCTCTCCTACCTCTCCACCTCATCGCGGGCCACTATGTCTCCCTTCTTCAGTGCTTTGATGGCGTACAGACAGCCGCTCTTCTTATACTCTGACAGCAGCACCTGTGGAGGGGGAGCAGACATCACAGGGCTGCTGAGGGGGTGTGTTGGTGTTGGTGCTGGTGTTGCTGTTGCTGCTGGTGAAAGAGGGTGTGTGTGAGTCTGACTGTGTGTGTGTCTCTCTGTGTGTGTTTGAAGGTGTGAGCGTGTGAAAGTGTAAGGGAGTGTGTGTGTGTGTGTGTGTGTGTGTGTGTGTGTGTGTGTGTGTGTGTGTGTTTGTGTGTGTGTGTGTGCCTACATGCATGCGTGTGCGTGCGTGCGTGCGCATATGTGAATGTGTCTGCGCGCATGTATGTGAGTGTGTGTGCATGTGGTGTGGGGGCCTGTGTGTGTGTGTGTGTGTGTGTGTGAGTGTGAATGCCACCTCAGAAGGTGACCATGAGGTGAAGGTTAGAGAGAGAGAGGGGTCAGTACGGTACCTTGCCAAAATGGCCCCTGCCCAGTACAGCCACCAGTCGGAAGTCTTGCAGACAAAGAGGGCCTTTGCTCTGCCTGTGGAATTACAATGAGGAACCACACACAGACACACACACACAGACACAGACACACACCCACACACGCACACACGCACACACAGACACACACGCACGCACACACGCACGCACGCACGCAAGCACGCACGCAAGCATGCACACGCGCGCACGCACACACACACACACACGTACACACACACACTATTTATATAATGGAGACACTCACAAATGTTGCTCTGAAAACAATCAGAAAACATTGTCATTAGCTCACTTCACAGGCAATTAGTCAGTGTGCCCACACTCAATACAAACTCTGTGTGTGTGTGTGTGTGTGTGTGTGTGTGTGTGTGTGTGTGTGTGTGTGTGTGTGTGTGTGTGTGTGTGTGTGTGTGTGTGTGTGTGTGTGTGTGTGTGTGTGTGTGTGTGTGTGTGTGTGTGTGTGTGTGTGTGTTCTCCTTTACCACACACACAGGTACCGAAAGTCATATAAGGACAAATTTCATGTCTCCACTAGTATGTACCGTACAGTACATTGATTTTCATCAGTGAACGTTTGGGTTACAAATAAAAGCTTAATAGAAGCTGAATTCCCAAGCAGTTTATTATTTGTCAGCTTGGGTTCCTGGATATACTAATACCAGGGGTCACTTAGAGGTCTCCACGTGACAGATGACAGTGTGTGTGTGTGTGTGTGTGTGTGTGTGTGTGTGTGTGTGTGTGTGTGTGTGTGTGTGTGTGTGTGTGTGTGTGTGCGCGTGCGCGTGGGTGTGTCTTTAGTCCTGGATATTTTCCATTACAATTGGCCAAACAGCACATAACCGTGCAGCGGAGCTGCCAAAGAATCTCAAACACCAAACACGTCAACCAGACAAAATGTGTGGGTGCCGACCTGCTGCCCAGAATATATACAAAATATTGTAAATATTGATATTTGTGCTATAAATAAAATCGTTGCAGATATGACTGGTAACTACAGTCAAGTGTGTTCTATCATTCGGACCAACCAAAGAATAAGACATTAGTATAATAGTATAGTAGAATAAGACATTAGTATAATAGTATAGTAGAATAAGACATTAGACAGTATTTGCAATCATTACACTGGTCACAGTGCACTGCGTACACTGCGTACCACCACCATCTCTCTTCCACATACACACCCATTGGGTCTGACTGAATGAATTGAAAGACATGAACTACAGCTTTACTGTACTGTATGCAGTGTGCACAGAATGACTGGACTGGACCCCACATGCCAACACACACACACACACACCTACACCAGAGGGGTGTCTGATGCACACACACACACACACACACACACACACACACACACACACACACACACACACACACACACACACACACACACACACACACACACACACACACACACACACACAAATGCACCCACACACACTCACGCGGTCATGAAGGCGCACACAAACACATGCACACACACACACACACACACACACACACACACACACACACACACACACACACAGACACACACACACACAACACACACACACACGCGTGTGCAGGAGTGAGTGAGAGGTGCGTCTGGTCCCCTCAGCTCTGTGTCAGCACCTCGGCGGGGTGCGCGGCACACTCACGCTGGGCCTGGGCCTGGAGCACGCTAGCACTAGCGGCAGTGGCATGCTGCGGCCATATTGCAGACTCCATATTGTGTGGGGGCGGGGCGGGACGGAGGGATGGAGGCAGAGGGAAGGAGGGAGGGAAAGAGAGGGATGGAGGGATGGGGAAGGAGGAAGGGAAAGAGAGGGATGGAGGGATGGGGAAGGAGGGAGGGAAAGAGAGGGATGGAGGGATGGGGAAGGAGGAAGGGAAAGAGAGGGATGGAGGGATGGGGAAGGAGGGAGGGAAAGAGAGGGATGGAGGGATGGGGAAGGAGGAAGGGAAAGAGAGGGATGGAGGGATGGAAACAGAGGGAAGGAGGGAGGGAGGGGTATAGGGCGGCAGAGGGATAGACGGGCAGGGAGAGGGAGAGGGAGAGAGAGGGCCAGAAGGGGGCAGTGTGGACACTGCCCTAAAGCCTGGTAGCAGATACACCTAGAGAGAGAGGGATAAGCAGAAGCAGAAGAGGATGAAGGACAAGAGGGGTTAGATGGGCAGGACAGGGCAGGGAGAGGGACAAGGACAGAGAGAAAGAGACACAGGGAGAGGGGCTGGGAGACAGATGGAGGTAGAGAAAAGGATAGGAAGAGAGAGAGAGAGAGAGAGAGAGAGAGAGAGAGAGAGAGAGAGGGAGAGAGAGAGAGAGAGATAGAACACAACGAGAGACAGATACAGATAGAGACAAAGACAGAGACAGAGAAAGAAAGAGAGAGAGAGAGAGAGAGAGAGAGAGAGAGAGAGAGAGAGAGAGAGAGAGAGAGAGAGAGAGAGAGAGCAAGAGGGTGAGGAGATACAGAGTGGGAGAGATGGATAGAGATACATGGAGAGATGGAGGGGGAGGCCGCAGGACAGGGGGACAAAGAGAGCAAAGGATGTGAGAGGGACAGAGGGACACAAAGCAGGACCGGAAAACTGGAGGAAGACAGGAACAGAGGGATGGCAAACCAGTCTAGGTTGAAGGTGAAGAACAGAGGGATGGCAAACCAGTCTAGGTTGAAGGTGAAGACATTCCAGGAAAAGGTGCATGACAGCTGAGCGCTGACAGCCGTCAGCTGACAGCGCTTTTAAAGGGAGGAGTCCGCACACTTAAAGTACTTTTTTGTTTTGTTTCTTTATTCCATGGCAGGATAGGATGACTTTTGGAGGAAGGAGACACACAGGGGGATGGGGGATCAGTGTGAGGTACCTTCGCTGTGAGCCTTGGGAGCAGGTTCTGCCTCGTCTCTCAGGGCCGAGATCCGGTGGAGAGAAGGGTTCTATTACTGGCAAGGGCTCCTGGAGAGAGAGAGAGAGAGAGAGAGAGAGAGAGAGAGAGAGAGAGAGAGAGAGAGAGAGAGAGAGAGAGAACACGG
>NC_085858.1:55400278-55412778 GCF_034702125.1 Engraulis encrasicolus | reverse complement strand
ACTTCTAGCGCCCTCTCTGCCACACAAAAGCACACACACACACACACACACACACACACACACACACACACACACACACACACACACACACACACACACACACACACACACACACACACACACACACACACACACAGACACAGACACACACACACACACACACACACACACACACATGCACGCGCATGCAAACACTAGCATACACACACACACGTACACACACATATATACCCCCCTCTCTCTCTCTGCTCTGTTCATCATTATCCACCTCCACCTCTGTGTACCTCTCTCTCTCTCTCTCTCTCTCTCTCTCTCTGTCTTTCTCTCTCCTCTGTTCCTGATTCTCCACCTCCACCTCTGCGTACCTCTCTCTCTCTCTCTCTCTCTGTCTTTCTCTCTCCTCTGTTCCTGATTCTCCACCTCCACCTCTGCGTACCTCTGCCAGTAGCTGCCCTTTGGGCTCCAGGTCCATCTGCACTCGGTGTCTCTGGTTGTCCAGGAACTCCTCCAGCTTCAGGTACTTGAGGGCGCAGAGCGAGCGGTAGTCTTTCCAGTACACCGCAATCTCCATCTCCCGAGACTGCTCACACACACATGTAGGTACAGACACAGACATACAAACAAAGAAGGAGATATACATAGTGAGACATAGCCTACAATGTATGTAAATACATCTATACATATGTATAATCACACACAGTACAGACATGAAAACACAAAAGAGAAATACAGAGTGAGATTCAAAATATATCCTTAACATAAATATATACATTCATGCTCTCACACACATACATGCAGAGACATACAAACAGAGAGAGAAATACACGATCGCATGCACACACACACACACACACACACACACACACACACACACACACACACACACACACACACACACACACACACACACACACACACACACACACACACACACACACACACACACACACACACACACACACACACACACACACACACAGAGGGAGAGAAAAGGAAGCAAGAGAGAGAGAGCGGGACGAGATAATGGCTATTACACAAGTGGCTGCTATCCCCTGAGGCCTTATCTCCCAGGCTCGGAGTCAAGGTGAGGATCACACACACACACACACACACACACACACACACACACACACACACACACACACACACACACACACACACACACACACACACACACACACACACACACACACACACACACAGACACAGTTGCCCATCCCTGCTATACAGTATAGCCTAATGAGGCAGCTCCAGCACCTGACCCTGAAAATGTCTGTGCACGCCACTGGACACAAGGAAGCCGACAGGGAGGCAAATGGGTCAGTTCTCCCGGGGCCCAGGGAGAGGGGGAGCCCAGAACTGGGTAATCATTCATCATATTGAGCTGTATGTATTGGGTGTGGGGGGCATTTAAGACGACTTTGCAGAGGGCCCGGTCAAAGCTGTCAACGGCCCTGTACATGCACACTAACTATGTGCCTGGAGAGAGCTTGGAATGCATGCATTCAGACTTTGGCACACGATATGCTACCATCTGCACAATATGAAATCTATAATGTCGTGCATCAAAACATTACACACACATTTGCATGCACTGCCTCTTTCTCTCTCTCTCTCCCTCTCTCTCTCTCTGTCCATCACTCCCTACAGCTATCTTTCTCTCTCTCTCTCTCTCTCTCTCTCTCTCTCTATCTCTCTCTCTCTCTCTTTTGCATACGCTCTCTCTCTCTCTTTTCTCATTCTCTCTCTCTCTCTCTCTCTCTCTCTCTCTGCGCATGGGTGAGCGAGTAGGTGGAGCTGCGGAGCGTGTGAGTGAGTGTCTGAGTGAGTGAGTGTTTGCACTCTACCTCTCTCTATCTTTTCTAACTTTTCTATGTATAGTTGGCTTTGCTGATTTGTTAATTTTTCGTACCGGTAATTTGTTGTTGTGACCCGGTGTGGGCTTTTCCCTCCCGGGCTTGAGCGTCTGCTTGTCGCAAGCATGACCGCCTCAAGTGCGGGGAGGTTTGAATCTATCACCCGACAGCACGGAATTAGGATCAACACCTCTGATAGTGTGGAGAAGTGTAGTCTGGCGGTGGGGGAGCTTGTTGGACACGAGAAAATAGTGTCGGCTGCTCGTATGAACAATGCGGTTGTTTTGTTTCTTGAAAAAGTAGAGTGGGCTAACGCATTGGTTCAAAGTGGAATTGGTGTGGGTGGCGAGTACTTGCCTGTGCTTCCGTTGTCCACCCCTGCGAAGAAAGTAATTATTTCAAATGTACCGCCTTTTGTAAAGGATGAGATATTGCTTGAATCCTTAGCTAGGCATGGAAAAATTGTTTCCCCAATTAAAAAGATCGCATAGCGAGTAAAAACCCTCTTCTGAAGCATGTCGTGTCTTTCCGACGCTTTTTGTACATGATTATTGAAGGAGACCGCGACCTGGAGTTGACAATCAACGTTAAAGTTGAAGGCGTGAATCATGTGGTTTATGCCACAACACACATCATGCAGTGTTTTGGGTGCGGGGAAACTGGACATTTGGTGCGTAATTGTCCGAAAAAGCGACCTGCACCTGACAACGCAGAGGGGCAGCCCTCTCAGAGTGGAGCACCGTCTGAAGGTGGGGGGGAGGGGAGGGGGGAAAACCCTGAGCCGCCTGAGCAACCCCAAACTGACACCGCGCCACCAGCGCAAAGCCAAACTGAAATGACTACTGCGTCCCCTGACCCGGTTGTATCGGCAGAGTCAGTGGGCGACCACGGTAACGATGAGATGGAACTGAATGAGGCGGGGTTTTCGCAGGATAGTGAAAATCCCACTCCTGTAGTTGCCGAGGACGGGTCGATTGGTTTTGATGACGCTCTGTTTAAAGCACCACACAAGAGAAAAGGAAAGTCACGCCCTAGACGCCAAGCAAAAAAGAGTACTGTTCTAATAGATTTAAACACCACCACCGATGCGGAGAGTGAGGGGGAGGCTTCTGACTGCAGTGTGCGTTGCACTTTGCGCCAGAGTGGGTTTCCTGAGGTTTCCTACACAGTAGACAATATTAAAGCTTTTCTTGTAAAAACAAAGTATGCACGGGATGTCCAAATTGATGAACATTTCCCCGATGTTGAGCAATTTTTGGAGAAAACGGAGATATTCATTGCAGAGGGGGGCTTTGATAAACTTGAAGTCAGTCGTCTTAAGAGGATTCTAGGGAAGCTACGGCTTCTCCTGGGGAAAAATGTTTAATGTTAGTATTAATGTTAAATTCCCGACTACGCAATTATTATGTTTAAGTTTGTAATTTTTTTATTTATCATCATGGCTGACTTACGCATTGCTTCATTGAATCTAAATGGGGCAAGGGACCGTAGCAAAAGAGCTCTCTTTTTTGAAACGATTAAACAAAAGAGGATCGACATTGCCTTTGCACAAGAAACACATACTGACACACAAAATGGCCTAGACTGGGATAGAGAATTTGATGGGCTCCCTATTCTAAGTCATAATACCTCTGTTAGTGGGGGGGTCTCCATCCTGTTTTCAAAGAGTTGTCTGCCCATCACCCATCAGGTTGAGGAGGTAATTTGTGGGAGACTTCTGAAAGTTAGGGCTCAGTTTGAGAGAAAATGTTTTGTTTTTATTTGTGTTTATGCCCCAGCAATCAGATCCATTGAGAGGATGCTTTTTTTACAAACCCTAGAAAACACTATTAGGGACTGTGACCCTGAAGATGTCTTGGTCCTGGGTGGAGATTTTAATTGCACTGCTAGCAGTTTGGACAGGAATCATGTCGAACCCCATATGCCGTCTCAAAGAAGACTCCTTGAATTAATAGCCTCTCAGGATTTGGTGGATATATGGCGAAACCTACACCCTATGCAAAGACAGTACACTTGGGTTCATTCCTATGCAAATGGGCTCTCCATGGCAAGACTGGATCGCTTTTATGGCTTTAAACATCAGGTGGGCTCTTTTAGGGGGTGCACCATTCTCCCTGTGGGGTTTTCAGACCATCACATGGTACTGTGTAATTTGTTTATCAATAACATTAGGCCAAAAAGTGCATACTGGCATTTTAACGCCAGCCTGTTGAATGATGCACATTTCAAGGAGGTTTTTAATTTTTTTTGGAAGGGGTTCAGCAATGAGAAATCTTCGTTCCAATCCATTCAAATGTGGTGGGACATGGGGAAAACTAAAATCAAGCAACTTTGTCAACAGTACACTTCCAATGTCACAAGAGACATAGCTAAACGTATTGAAATCTTGGAAAAGGAAGTAATGGGACTTCAAACTTTAGCTAGCCAATCAGGCAACCAAGAGGTTAGAGCCAATTTAAAACTGAAGAATAATTTATTAGCCGATCTGTTGGGTATCCCTGCACATGGAGCTTTGGTTAGATCACGGTTTCAAAACGTGGAACAGATGGATGCTCCCTCCAAGTTCTTTTTCAGTCTTGAGAAGAAGAATGGACAAAAAAGACTCTTGCACTCTTTAAAAGGGGAGGATGGTACTCTGTTGACCGAAAAAAAAGAAATTCGAAACCGAGCAGTCAGGTTCTATAAAGAACTGTTTAAGAGTGACCTCCCCAGTGAGCAGGTTGCTGAACATGATTTTTTTGTGAATCTCCCACAAGTGTCTAGTGGAGCCAACGCAGACCTCGGCAGGGTTCTGACTTTGGAGGAACTGCAGGAGGCGCTCCAGAGCATGGAGAGTGGCAAGACACCAGGCATAGATGGGTTGCCCATTGAATTTTACAAGTGTTTCTGGCCAGTCATTGGCGCGGATGTGCTACTTGTGTTGCAGGACAGTCTGAAACAGGGGCAGTTGCCCCTCAGCTGTCGAAGGGCAGTGATTACCCTGTTGCCTAAGAAGGGGGATCTCAGTGATATAAAATCATGGCGACCTGTCTCTGTCCTCTGTGCAGAGTATCGACTGCTTTCCAAATTGCTGGCAAATAGATTGGCCAAGGTTCTTGGAGAAGTGATCCATCCTGACCAAACCTACTGTGTACCAGGGAGGGCGATACATGACAACATTGCTTTCATGAGAGACATTATAGAAATAGGCAATAAGCAGCAGTTGGACTTTGGCATAATTTCAGTAGACCAAGAGAAGGCATTTGATAGGACAGAACATGGCTACTTATACCATGCTCTTGAAGCTTTTGGGTTTGATCCCGGCTTCATTAGTAACATACGAGCATTGTACAGTGACATTGAAAGTGTGCTGAAAATTAATGGTGACTTGTGCATTCCTTTTAAAGTTAGCAGGGGCATTAGGCAGGGTTGCCCCTTGTCGGGTATGCTCTACTCCTTGGCCATTGAACCTCTCCTTGTCAAATTAAGGGAACATATTAATGGAGTTAAGATTCCAAATTGTGAGCATGTGTTTAAGATGTCTGCCTATGCGGATGATGTTGCCATAATAGTGAGTTGCCAGAGGGATGTTGATACCATGTTGAGAATTTTTACTGATTTTAACAAGTGTTCTTCTGCAAAAGTGAACTGGGGGAAGAGTGTGGCCGTGCAAATTGGCAGGTGGCAGCATGGAACACCTACTGTTCCTGGCGGCCTGATATGGACGAAGGACGGTTTCAAATACCTGGGGGTGTTTTTGGGAAATGCTGCAATCATGCAGAAAAACTTTGAGGGCATTATTGAAAAAGTTAAGGGGCGGCTGGAAAAGTGGAACTTTTTGGTGAAGAACATGTCCTTTAGAGGGCGTGTCCTTGTTATTAACAATTTGGTAGCTTCATCCCTGTGGCACCGCCTTGCATGTGTTGACCCTCCTGCCCAACTTTTACCAAAGCTTCAGTCAATTTTGTTGAATTTTTTTTGGGATAAATTACACTGGGTCCCACAATATGTTGTTTACCTGCCTAAAGAGGAAGGCGGCCATGGCCTAGTACACCTACTGAGTCGGACTGCTGCCTTCCGCTTATGTTTTTTGCAAAGATTTCTAACAGAGACTGTAACATCCAGCTGGAGAGCAGTTGCGTCTACTATCCTGAAGTCTTATGGGGGCCTGGGTCTGGATAAGACTCTGTTCTGGATGAATCCAAAGTTGATGGACTTAAACAGTATCCCTGTGTTTTATAGAAACCTGTTCAAAGTGTGGTCCTTGCTTACAGTGTGCAGAGATCAGAGCACCGCCTCTCTGTACTGGACACTTCAAGAACCTTTGGTTTATGGTGCGAGGCTGGATCTGTCATCCGAGGGGTTCCCCTTGCGTGGGGAAACACTCCTCAAAGCCAAGATGATCACTGTTGGGGATCTAGTTGAAGCTGCTGGACCGACTCTGGGTGATGCGAGGGGCTTGGCAGAGCGTTCGGGGGTCAAATCCGTGCGGGTCATCAGTCAGGCCCTGGGGAAATGGAAGTCCTTGCTGAGCAGAGACATATTAACGAAGCTGGCTGGGTACTGTAGTGGGACTCTTCTTCCTGACAAAAAGGACCAATTCCCAAACTTCTCCATTTCTGTGAATGGGTATGAGGGTGCTAGTGGTAAACCTGTGCTTTTTCTGGGAGCTAGTCTTCCTTCATCTAAATCTTTGTACAAGTTGTGTGTCTTGGCCCTGAATATAAAGGGGCTTCACTTGAGGGTCGACACACCATGGCGGGACGTGCTTCAGGTTGAGCAAAATGTGAAACCTCAGTGGAGAGCTTTATACAAGTCACCATTAATTAAGAGGGTGGGAGACCTGCAGTGGCGTATCTTGCATGGGGCTGTAGCAGTTAATGCTTTTATTTCTATCCTCAACTCTGATGTAACCCAAGACTGCCCTTTTTGTACAACGAGGGAAACTGTTTTTCATGCATTTATGCAGTGCAATAGGTTGGGTGTTCTCTTTTCGGTCTTAAAAGGATTGTTCAATGGGTTTAATGAAGAGTTCACAATGACCACCTTTATTTTTGGTTTCAAGTATTTCAGGAAACAGGGCCAAAAGTGTCAGCTCTTGAACTTTGTTATTGGTCAGGCCAAGTTAGCTATATATATGAGCAGGAAACACAGAGTGGAGTTGGACATAAATGATGACTTGGTTCTAATGTTCTCAACACTGGTTAAATCAAGGATTTTGATTGATTTTCATTTTTACAAGGAAATGAAAGATATTGTTGCTTTTGAGGGCATATGGTGCCAAAATAGTGCCTTGTGTACAGTCAGAGGTGAAGAGCTTGATTTTAGGCTCTGATTTTGGGGTGCCTGTAAATGTAGCATGATGGAATGTATTGATGTACCGCTGTTCATTTTTTTTTTTTTCTTTCTTCTCTTTTATTTATTTATTTAATTTTCTCCTAGTGGGCTATGTGTATGTGTATTAACCACATGAATTCTGTAATAAAATCTTTTTAAAAGTCAAAAAGTCTCTCTCTCTCTCTCTCTCACACACACTCACACACACACACACACACACACACACACACACACACACACACACACACACACACACACACACACACACACACGCGACTCAGAGAGAGAGAGAGAGAGAGAGAGAGAGAGAGAGAGAGAGAGAGAGAGAGAGAGAGAGAGAGAGAGAGAGAGAGAGAGAGAGAGAGAGAGGTGCATTAGTGTAGTGATATCCATAATGCATGAGAGTACGGCTCGGTACGGCTCGGTGCGGTACGGTGTGGTGCGGTACGGTACCCTCTCCAGCTCCACGGAGAAGGTCTGGTCCCAGCAGCTCTCCCCCACGCCCTTCCAGCACGTCTGGCCCACCACCGAGTTCTCCAGCTTCAGCACCGCGCTCACCTCGTCTGCAACACACACACACGCACACGCACGCACGCACGCACGCACACACACGCACATACAGGCACGCACACATGCAAGCAAACGCAGGCACGCATGTACACACACAGAGTCATGGGTATATACATGTCCATACTCACACACACACGCACAGATAAGCATAAGCGCACAGATATGCACACACACACAGACACACACACAAAAAACCACACACACACACACACACACACACACACACACACACACACACACACACACACAAACACAAACACAGACACACACACACACACACACACACACACACGCACACGCACGTGCACAGTTGCAAACAAATCCAGACAACAGTTGCTTTCAGACAAACATATTCAGATCAGGAAGTAATATAAAGCAGTGATTAATGTAGGCAGAAACACAGAATTAGTCATTACATCTATTCATCCACCCACCTGAGCACACAGTGGAACACACACACACACACACACACACACACACACACACACACACACACACACACACACACACACACACACACACACACACACACACACACACACACACACACACACACACACACACATTCAATTTTACAAATCCTAAACCAGCACTTAATTGGAGCTCATAAAACAGTGAGTAGGGAAACAATCACACACACACACAAGTACGCACACACATATGCGGACACATACACACACGCACGCACGCACTGACACACACACACACACACGCACAGGCACAGGCACAGGCACAGGCACAGGCACACACACACACACACACTCACGGCTGCGCGCGCGCACACCAGTGTTAATTTCGTCAACCACGACGATGACGAAAATATTTCGTCAACGCCCCTTTTTCCCTTGACGATGACGAGACGATGACGCACTAAAATGGCCTCCAGCAAATAAAAATATGACGAAAATAAAAAAATATTTTCGTCAAGGAGACTAAGACGAGACGAAATTTACAAGCCATGGACGAATGGACATTAAAAAATATAATTATTTATAATTAATTAAAATAATAAAAGTGTCTTGAACTTCATAGGTGATTGCGCGCTCACGCTGTGTTGCCTCGCTTGTCTCTGCTGGCAGCCAGTGCATGGGGCGGCTCAGTCAGTAGTTCTGTAGCCTAGTAGTTCAGTGAGTCCATTTAAGTTGAGTTTAGGTCCTAAAACATTCCCAGAGAGAGAAAAAATAGCCGACGTTGAGGGAAGTGTTAATTTTGAAACATGTTCAACAACCCTCTTGTCCATGACGAAGACGTGTTTCTGCAGTAATGACAGTCGCGCCAATCCTCCTCTGATACTGTCATTCTAAACCTCCTCGAGCTTCCACTATTCTCCTTTTTACTTAGGCTGTCTTAGCCCGGCGTTCGTTGTCTGTTCTTTTTTGTAATGTTTGCTATATTTGTTGTTTAACCATATGAGTAGGCAGTTCGCAAGCAAATCATGAATGTCGGATTTGTGAATTGATTTAAATCAGTCACCGCGGGAGCGCGCGTCAATGAGGGGGAAGTTGGCCTGTCTAAACAGAGGCACGGCTACTATAGGCTAGTTTTGAAAATAATCAATGGTTGGGCGATCGCTGAGGAGTTTAAAACTGTTGAGATTTGAAACTTGTTCTCGTCGAGAGCAACGCTAAAAGACCCAAGGAAGTCGACGGCATTTCCATGCGTCTGCAGCGTCTTCCCAAGTTCCAAAAACTCTTTTCAGGGTCATGCTTATCGAGCCTCGACACCCCCGACAAACAAAACAGCATTGGTGTTTAAATATTTGTATGTGCATGTCCTTTCTATCGTCCAGTCTGCATACCCCTGCCTAACTATTTTTCCTGGGGCTTTTGCATGGCATACGAAGTGTGCTCGCACAATCTATTTAAGCCTATTCCACGTATGCCGCACGAGTCATTATCGTTCTCTGCTCGCATTGCCAATTGAAAACAAAAACCGCTAACTTACATAGTCTAACATCAGCAATATTTTATCTGACTCGTGGTCATCGGGAAGCCACTATCAGGGAGACTTCTTGAACTTCATGCAGACTTGGGATGTCTGGTCTTCCCACTGTCGGCAATGGGTAGGCTTTAAGTCACGCGGTCAGGTGAAGAAGAGTAGCTTCCTCCGTGATCAAACTCAAAATCAAATAATATGCAGCAGCTTCTAATGCGAGAGAGAGAGAGAGAGAGAGAGAGAGAGAGAGAGAGAGAGAGAGAGAGAGAGAGAGAGAGAGAGAGAGAGAGAGAGAGAGAGAGAGAGAGAGAGAGAGAGAGAGAGAGAAGCCTGCACCTGGAAGTGTGTGTGTGTGTGTGTGTGATGCTCTTTTGCTCTATGATGTTGAAATGACTAATTTGGGTTTTGGTGGAAAATGACCAAGTAACAAGGTGAATATTTGCTGCAATAGGCTATATTAGTAGGCCTAATGGTTTGTGAAATAACAATAGCCATTGTAGGTTATTTATTTTACACCACAATATTGACTAAAATGACTAAAATTTGAAATGTTGACTAAAATGACTAAAATTTGAAATGTTGACTAAAATGACTAAAATTTGACTATGACTAAAATTGATTTTCGTCATTTTGACTAAGACTAAGACTAAATTGGGAAGGCAATGACTAAAATATGACTAAGACTAAAATTGATTTTCGTCATTGTGACTAAGACTAAATCAAAAAAAGCTGACGAAATTAACACTGACACACACACACACACACACACACACACACACACACACACACGCACACGCACACACACACACACACAGCCACTCACTGGAGGTGTCGTCGCTCTTGCCGGGCAGCTTGATGCTGAGGCTGCTGCCGGAGCGGCTGTAGAGGCTCAGCTTAAAGGGCCGGCCGTCCCCACAGTTGTAGTTGGGCAGCGCCAGAGGGTTCCCCTTGCTGCGGCCCGGCACCACGTCCAGAAGACCCACGCAGCCCAGCAGACGCACCTGAAGCATGCCTGGAGGAGGAGGAGGACGTAGAGAAGGGGTGGTTGATCCAGTAAGTCAACTTCAGTAACACTTTGCTTGACGTCAGCGTCATTTGACATGGCACTTTCATAACAGTGTCGTAACGCAGTCGTGGATGTGTCATAAACATTATGTCCATGTCACAAACATAACATGACTGTTGCCATGAAGTGGTATTCGGTTATGGTAAAGACAAGCCTAACAATGTCAACTTTTCATGACGATATAAAACGTATAGGGCAGTGTTTCTAAAACTTTTTGTGTGAAGTACCACCTGAGAAAATATTGAGCTTTCCGAGTACCACCTTGACAAACAACATTAGAATATCGCAGTAATTAGGCCTTCCATATTCACTTTTGCCAGTCAATACAGGAGAGGTTCATAATGGCATCAAGAGCTGCGGTCACATTCAGTGCAAGTTTATTTTTAAATTTCTTGCTTGCCTAGTATTATTCTGCATTATGTTTTCAGATTCATACAATTCAATATTACAAAATGTGAGACCAAAGAGACATTTTCAACTGCAACTACTTGATCAGCCTTCAAATCAATGCACAAAAAAATAATTCTTACTTCTTAATAATAAGTACCACCAGAGATGTCTAAAGTACCACCAGTGGTACACGTACCATAGTTTGAGCACCACTGATATAGGGTATAGTCATAAATAATATGTATGACTTGTCCATGACACGGTCATGTCATGTGTATGATGCTGGCGTGAAGAAAAGCGCAACCTAAACTTCAATACAACATAGACCCAAATAAAACACCTAACCAGAGCCAGAAGGTCAGCACAAGGTCATTGATGGAATTGCAGTATATCAGAAAGTGAAGCATATACACTACATTCTGTACGTATAGATTTTATGGACATTGACTGCCATTGCACAGTTGCCTGATAGTAAGTCCACAATAGTTCAAGGTAAAAAAGTGTGAAAGTATCACATGTCAAGTAAGGATAAATTGCACCATAGAAACAAGTCACAAGGAACAACACCAGACCATAATAAATAATAAACGGTCTTCCATTCAGTATTTATGATTCTTTATTACATATTTTAATTTGGGATGGGCTCCTGTGCTTATAGAGAAAGCTATTATTATTATTGATTGTTAATTGTTCGCTTATTTATTTCTCTTACAGTTTTTCTCGATTGGTTTGGCTAATTTCTTGAAACCGAGATGACATTTCTATTAATTTTGGGTTATTTGGCTAAACTTTCTCACAGTTCTGCACAACAGTTCAGATAACTAGCAAAATGTCATATACCTCCCAAAACAGCTCATTCTTGAATCAGCACTAGACCTTCTCCCACATAAATGGTCAGTACCATCAAAATGGCATAGATCCTTCTCAATTGCTTTGGCTCATTTGCATTCATTTAGTCTTTCTGTCAAAATAAACTGGATGGTTCCGCATAACTACATGGATCCTCATCACTTGCTCATATCACTCCAAAAACAGTTTACCCATGTGTCGAAACTAAATTCCTTCCACAGAATGCCGTTTGAAAAAATGTCAAGAAATTAGCCAAATAACAGAGGAAACTGTAGTATACACGGTTGTAAAATTATTTTCTACAAACTAGTAAAGTTACAATACCATCTGGCCTGTTGAACACTGTCATGAATTTACTGTTTACAGAAAAGAAATTCTTAAAATATTATGTCCTTGACTGTTTTGACAATTGTGTAGACTACTTTGCATATGATGACTCACACAATGAAATCATGCTGACATTTTTTGGAGAGGGCAACCATTAGACTGAGAATTGTCTAATTCGTTTAGATAAGAAA
>NC_085858.1:55387623-55395123 GCF_034702125.1 Engraulis encrasicolus | reverse complement strand
AGTTGAGTGACAGGTTGAGAAAGAGAAGAAGTCGGAGACTGTGTCACAGAGAAAGACAGATCGAAGGAAAAGAAAGGGGGGAGGAAAGAGAGAAAGAGAGGGAGGCAACGACAGTACAGGTGGGTGAGAACAACATACTGAGGTACTGTAGTATGGGAGAAGGTGAGATTAAACAGAAATCAGCAGGTAGATATGCACAGCAAATAGAGAAATAGACTAGAGAGTTGAGAGGAAGACAGAGAAGACTTACAGACAGAGAGAGATGGAGAGAAGACAGACACAAATCAGACAGGGAGGAGAGCCAGAGGTAAGGCAATCAGATGGGGATGACGAGATTGGATGAAACATGGGAAAGGAGGATCAAAGAGAGTGAGAGAGAGAGACAGAGAGAGAGAGAGAGACACAGAGAGAGAGAGAGAGAGAGAGAGACAGCCAGACAGAGACAGAGAGAGAAAGACAGACAGAGAGAGAGAGACAGACAAACAGACAGAGACAGAGAGAGAAAGACTGAGTGAATGCAGGAGTGAAGGAAGGAGAGAGAGAAAGATAGATGGAGAGAGAGAAAGACTGAGTAAGTGCAAGAAAGAGCAGAGATACAAAGGGAGAGATCGCAGAGCAGAGCAGACGGCCTACACTGACATTTAGCATGGAGAGCTTAATGTGACATTTACTCTCAGCAGATGCCTCTGTACAGGGCCCCATTTGCATGCGGTTTACTGTATGAAAAGAAGCACTTGACCTTAGTTTAACCAGCCTCCTGCTCCAGACACAACTGATACCATCTCTGCTCGGCGCTCTTTGAGGAAAGCATCATGGACTTATAAGGAGGCCGATGCACTGCCCTGACCTCAGGAATCAGATCTTACAGGTAGGTAGTGATGTGAGGCTCGTGAATGGATCGATTCTTTTGAACTGCACCGAGAAGTGAATGATGGGAACCGAATCACAGCTTGGGGAGCCAATGTACCCTCCACCACTTTTCATTCATTTTAAGCATGTGACCTTCATGCGAGTACTTTAGTTTGGGAAAAAGCACAAGTGGCTGCCTAAGAGAGTGGTAGAAACAGTCTTTAGAAGGAGGACAATCAGTTGTTGTTTGTACAAAATGACCTAGAGGTGGAGTCAAAAATGTTATCTGAAAATGCAATGAATAAATCATTTAGAAAAAAACGTTCAAAAGAGCCATTTTTTAAATGTCTCTTTGAAAGGAACGAGCCACTATGATCTGGATCCCGTCAAAGAGCCAGAAATCCCTTCTCTCCTTACAGCATCCAGCTACAGTAGCATCAGGTCTTCATAGAGTGTAGGGCAAGGCTATTCAATTAGAATTTCATCTGGACCACATTTCGAAACCAAGAACTGCAGTCGGGCTGCACATTTTCAGACATCACGACCACTGAAATGACACTTAAAGTCAGTAGTCCACAAACAAATTTTAAACATGTTCCTCTAACCTAAAACTTAACCACATTGAATATGAATGTATAAGACAAGCAGAAGATTCACAAGCAATGTGTTGTACTGCAGTAACAAAACTGAAATGTACACTGCTTGCATTGGGGGCCATGTCTGGGCCGCATGTGGACTGCATCTGGGCTGCATGTGGCCCTCGGGCCTCCAATTGAATAGCCCTGGTGTAGGGTTTTGGATGAATAACAGGCTGCAGGCCAAACAGGATATTACACACACGCATGGCCAGGGAGATGTACACACCGACTGACCAATAAGGGGCAAGCAGTCAGATAAATAGACCCCACCCAAAAAAAGAAATGTTAGAGTGTGTTCCGTGAGTGTATGTGCATGTGCAAAGGTGTGCCTGTGTGCATGCATGTGAGCATAGCATGTGTGAAATCAAATGTGTGGGATGTACGGATTTCATTACAGATTTAGATTTTCATGATAGATTTATGTCTTTTACTTTTCTTGCATTTCAAATGTGCTGTTCTGGTGCATTTTACTGCAGCCCTCTAGAACAGTGCTATTCAAGTTCAATACCAGGAGGGCTGGATGGGAAATCACTGGGTTTTCAGGTGCCATGTACTAAAATAAGACAGCACAAAAAAAATCCATTGGACTTCGTTCAATTTCGAAGTCGGTCGCTGGGCCGCAGGAAACAGGGCTTCATCTGGCACATACACCGGCTCTACAGGGACATCTGGCACATGGGGGCAGCCGTGGTGTAACGCCTAGGGAGTTGGACTGCAGATCACAAGGTTGCAGGTTCCATCCCCACCCTGACTCCTCCTTTCATCCCTCTTTGGCTGAAGAGTCCTTGAGCAAGGCACATATCCCCACACTGCTCCAGGGACTGTAGCCAATACCCTGTAATATCTCCAAGTCGGATGAAAGTGTCAGCAAAGTGTAATCTCTCCAGCCCTCCAGCTACCCGCCTGTGTGGGTTGAGGGTCTGCTGTGGGTGCTGTACTTGCTGTATTTGATCACAGATTGTCCATTGGGTAACACTGATTTGTGCTCCTGCACATTTCATTGCAAGCCTTCTTCTGTCATCCGTCATCCGTCCTCCTCTCTCTCCTCCCCACCGTCCCACCAGTGAGGGGTAAAGGCTGCTGTCCTGGTTGTTTCTTATTATATATTCTCCATTGCCATTGTGTATATGGTAACTGTTATGTTACAGTATATATCCGCTATGTATTAGCAGAGACGGTTTAAATGAATAGAGAATCTTTGGTATTAGTATGCATTTCACCGCAACCCTCTAGAACAGTGATTCCCAACCTTTTTTGTCTTGTGTACCCCCAAGCCTTTTCGTTGTGTCATGAGTACCCCCTAAGTCAAGTTCTATATCGCTTTCTCCATCCCAATGTAACTAAGCTCCATATATTTGTTAAAGGAACAGACCACCCCTTTTTGATTTTCACATATGTGCAATATTTCCATGCATTATTCATGAATGTGCATATCATTTTCGTCTATGTGCTTGCATTGCCCCGTTTAACAGTATAGCCAAATTAGGCATACTAATGCAAGTCTATGGTACAAAATAAAACATCCTCAAATGTACTTATAAACCATTTTAGAATTAATGTAAAATTCACCAGAGTGTAAAACAGAAGTTTAATTCTGTCCAGTGATCACTTGTGACTTGATGCTAAAGATACCAGTTACTTCCAGTGATTATGCTAAGCTATGCTAATAATTCTGATCCAATGAATCTAAGAACTGAAAACACTGAGAAGAAAATTATATGCACATTCACGAATAATGCTGGGAAATACTGCAAATATGTGAAAATCAAAAAAGGGTGGTCTGTTCCTTTAAAATGTCATTTTTCCAAGTACCCCCTGCAGTGTGCTCGCGTACCCCTAGTGGTACACGTATCCCTGGTTGGGAAACACTGCTCTTATTTACTCACATTTACTCACATGGTGTTTAGATATTCATATCTTGTTTAGTTATCTTGTGTCTTTCTTGTGTGCGTCCAGAAACTTGAATACACTTCCTTATTGGGTGTTTTGATGCGGTAAGGTGAACTATTAGGCAGGATTTATGTGTAAACATTGTGTCATTTCAATTGCGAATTAATTAGCGCGAGTTACCCGCGAGGTAGAGTGCTACACTTTCTATCTGCTGTCGTGATATGGTGTGTTTTCATGCTTATGGTGTTGATGTATGTGTAAAATGGTTATTTGTTATCATTTTTAGTCGATCGTGAGAGGAAACTTTTGCCGTTTTGGCTTGCTACAGTTGGCTAGTTCCTCCTAATAGAGCATTTAGTATTTATCTAAAGCATATTTCTCTGAGCTGTGAATGCTGGCTTGTTTCATGCTAATTTCATATTCAGTATTTAGGAGGCCCCTCAGTTGCCACAACTTTCTGAAAATAGGCCCTAACTTATTATTCATCATAACAATATAATATAATATAATATAATATAATATAATATAATATAATATAATATAATATAATATAATATAATGAAATATAATGAAATATAATAAAATAAAATATAAATAGCCTAATATAATGTAATATAATAAGTTATTATGTTATATTGGGCTATATGGTTTGGTGGGCCCCAGATTTTTTTTCACATTTCAAAGTGGGCCTTGGTGTTCTGAAGTTTGAGAACGGCTGCTCTAGAACAGTGTTTCCCAACCAGGGGCACGTGTACCACTAGGGGTACGTGAGCACACTGCAGGGGGTACTTGGGAAAATGAGCAAATGTATGGAGCATAGTCACATTGGGATATAGAGCATGAGTGAGGGGGTACTCATGGTATGGCAAAAAGGCTTAGGGGGTACGCAAGACAAAAAAGGTTGGGAAACACTGCTCTAGAATACTGTTTCTCAACAGGGGCACTACAGCCCAGCAGGAAGCGTTATTCGACTTTATTATTTTTTACGTTATTTACGTTATTTTTGTCCAAAACGGTTGAGAACCACTTCACAAGATTCGAGGAACATGTCTCTCTTTCAACCCACCTGTGAGTGGCGATGGGCGGCTGAGGGTGCTGTACTGGTTGTGGACGTAGGGGGCGCCCTGGTGCGAGCTAAAGGCGGAGGAGGAGGCCAGGGCCAGCTCCTCCTTGATGAGGCAGGCCTTGGGGTGGTCCTCAGGCAGCTCCCCCAGACGCTGCTCCAGGGCCTCGCGCAGCAGGTCCAGACGCTGAGACGACTCACTCAGACGTGAGTGGGCCTGGTAGATAGAGGAGAGGAGAGAGAGAGATAGAGAGAGAGAGAGAGAGAGAGAGAGAGAGAGAGAGAGAGAGAGAGAGAGAGAGGAGAGAGGAGAGAGAGAGAGAGAGAGAGAGAGAGAGAGAGATGGATGGATGATAAGAGTGACAAAGAGAGGGGATTTAATTTCCTTTACTTGATATGTTATTGTCACCGCTTTATATTATGACATTATAGCAAAGTGCTTGTCTGTCAAAGAAAAATGCATAGAGAGAGAGAGAGAGAGAGAGAGAGAGAGAGAGAGAGAGAGAGAGAGAGAGAGAGAGAGAGAGAGAGAGAGAGAGAAGGAGACTGGCAGACACATAGACTGATTGACAGGCAGACACATTGCATAAGAAAGAAAAGGCAAAGTGAAAAGTGGTTCCGAATGAGAGTGAGAAACGGATAATATGAGGTTTGAAGCGAGGGGGAAAAACAAGCAATCAAGTGAATGTGTTGTAGATAAGAGAGTGTGAGAGAAAGCGTTAGAGGGAAAATTAAGAGATGGTGCGAGACAGAAACAGAGCGAGATAGCTGTTTCTGTTACTGTTTATTATTTCGAATTTGTCATCATCACTGCTGTGACTCGTGTCCAAGGGTTTCATGTCTGCAAATGAAGCATGGATTATATTCAGTGTTTGTGCTTCGCAGTGATGCACAGGGCAACACAGAGACAGATAGACGGCCAGACACACTGACTATGCTGAGATGGGCACAGAGCTAGTGAAGGAGGCACAGAGGAGGGAGAGGACCTATTCAAGTGTTTAGCTGAGTGCATGCAAATGTGTGTGTGTGTGTGTGTGTGTGTGTGTGTGTGTGTGTGTGTGTGTGTGTGTGTGTGTGTGTGTGTGTGTGTGTGTGTGTGTGTGTGTGTCTGTGTGTGTCTGTGTGTGTGTGTGTGTGTGTGTGTGTGTGTGTGTGTGTGTGTGTGTGTGTGTGCGTGTGTGTGTGTGTGTGTGTGTGTGTGTGTGCGTGTGTGCTTGTGCGTATGCGTGTGTTTGTGCTTTGGAGTGTGCATGCATAACTACATCGTAATTATGGGTGCATGACGTGTACATGCTTGTGTTTATGTGTGTAGAGTAGTAGAGTATATGCAAGTGTGTGTGTGTGCAAGTGCGTGTGCAGGCAAGTGCACAGCATGTGTGTGCAAATGAGTCTGTGTGTATGCACGTGTCCAGGTGCTTCTATCCCACTGCATTTGCATGTGTCTGTATTCAAATAAGGCCCCTCCCTCCACCCGTGTGAAGTGTGTGTACACGCTTGCTAAGAGCATCTAAGTATTTGCACTGAGGTATATGTGCATACACTCAGACTAGCCCAGTCCAGCCCAGCATAGCATAGTATAGCGCAGCACAGCATAGCATAGCGCAGCACAGCGCAGCACAGCATAGCACAGCACAGCACAGCACAGCACAGCACAGCACAGCACAGCACAGCACAGCGCAGCGCAGCGCAGCGCAGCGCAGCCATGTGGGTGTTGTGCTGCTGCATATACCTGCTGTCTGTGGTTAGCATTGCACACACTGGAAATAGCAAGTCATGCATGCACGGTTCATAGTGCAGCTCACCCTGTCTGTTGCACAGCCAAACACACAGATGCTTCAGAAAAGACATTGCGGATATTTTACCTCTGTCTCTACAGCCTAAAAGGCATTTAGCATGAAAACATCTTCAAGTCCGGTGGCGTAATATATCACATTTGACTACCTAGATATAATCTAGACATGTGCTGTGGTGCATACAGTCGACCTGCTGTGGTTAGCATGCATACACTGGAAATGACTGGGGCATAGTGTAGCTCTGGCTATGTCCTGCCTGTTGCAGATTTAGAAAGATCTTGAAAGATCTAAAACATTTTGCAATATCTCATCTCTGTCTGCAGAACAGAAAAGCCTATTGGATGAAATCTCCAAGCTGCTGTCTGTTGCATGGCCAAACACACAGATGCTTCAGAATAGATTTAGATGGCTTTCGCAATATTAGCTATGTCTCCAGATTCCACAACCACATTTTTGATTGAATTGAAACATCAAGTTCCAAGAAAAGAATCCCTGTGTCATAGACACAACACATTTGACAACCATGGCCTGAATGACGAAGATGAAGATTTTTGACAGGTGTATTATCACATCCCTCTAGGACTAGCGTGTGTGTGTGTGTGTGTGTGTGTGTGTGTGTGTGTGTGTGTGTGTGTGTGTGTGTGTGTGTGTGTGTGTGTGTGTGTGTGTGTGTGTGTGTGTGTGTGTGTGTGAGAGAGAGAGAGAGAGAGAGAGAGAGAGAGAGAGAGAGAGAGAGAGAGAGAGAGAGACAGAGAGAGAAAGAGAGAATGAGAGGCTGTGTTCTTTTTTTTGTTTCAATTCAATTTGTTGTTTAGTGCCGATGGTGTAATGGCCTTGAAAGGGAGTGAAAAGCAGACAACAGCTTGCATCAGGACGAGACGGGTGAAAGACAAGTGACTAAAAAGAACACAGTGTGTCAGTCTGACAGGGAGATAATGGCCTCTCTTTGCTAAACCGGCACTAGCAATCAGGGACATCCCAACGTCTGCAGCTGAGCCAACCATGTGTGAGGAGGAAGTAGGCCTACGAGCCTGAAGGGCTAACTGCTGAAATGATTATGTTATGCACTAAAGTATTTACTTGATATGTGCACTCTCTCTCCATCTCTCTCTCCCTCTCTCTCTCTCTCTAGATAGATAGTACAGTTTTATGTTAGTGATAAATAATATTTCTAAACATTTCCACCACCTGAAAATAGATTGCAGTTTGCTGCTCAAATACATTCAAGTACACATAACAAAAATGGATATATTTATACCCTGAAAAA
>NC_085858.1:55360123-55377623 GCF_034702125.1 Engraulis encrasicolus | reverse complement strand
GCAGACCTAGGCAGACCTGAGGACTGTTCTATTCAATGCTAGGAGCATTATGACACGCCCCTTTAGGCAGACCGGAACCTGGTCATGTTAGTTGCCCATAGAAACCTATTATGTTGGCATATCTCTATACTTAAAGAATCTCTGACTGTACTCCACATTGGTGGCACTGTTGGCGCAGATGAAGTATACGATATAAAGCATACGTAGGAGGATGACTGTGAGATAGTGATGAAGTGCTTTTGCTAATGTGACTAAGCACCACCAGGGTCACAGGGAGGCTGAGCTATACTCAACCTTGGCTGCTCCATTTGTGTAGAGGTTGAGTGTGAGTGAGGGAGTGAGTAAGTGGTTGCTAATGTGAGTAAAGAACACTGGGGTCAGTACGAGGTTAGGCTGTACTCCACATTGGTGGCTCCATTGACGTAGGTGGGGTATAAGGTATTGGGTGGTGAGGCTGAATATGAGTGAATGATGAATTGCTTTTGCTAATGGGACTAAGGCCATCCTCCTCCATGACTGAGGTACCCTGAGTATGGTACCGTCCCACCGCACTGCTCCCCATGGGGCGCCACTGAGGGCTGCCCCCTTGCACGGGTGAGGCATAAATGCAATTTCGTTGTGTGCAGTGTGCAGTGTTCACTTGTGTGCTGTGGAGTGCTGTGTCACAATGACAATGGGAGTTGGAGTTTCCCAATGGGCTTAAATTAAATTAAGGAAAACTGGGGTCAGTGTAAGGCCCTCCGCTCCGCACATGGGTTCCGACAGCACTGCAGAGCACGTTCGCTTCCAACAATTTCACCCCAACAGAGCATGGATAGTCAATGAGCGGCTCCGACAAAATAGGACTTGTCTCTAATCCCTAGCTGACACCTGAATGTCCGTGGACATCGGCGCCGGGGTGCTGGGATGTATTGACAACAATGGAATCGAATTTTGGCGGAGAAGTGCTCAGCATTTTGTTGGAGTCGATGGGCGGAGGCCCTAAGGCTAGGCTATGCTGTACTGTACACAGGCCTGGACTGGGAGAACAAAATGGCCCGGGCATTTTTGGCCCAGACCGGCCCCTCATAATCAGCGGAGCACATGCGATTACTTATTGACAAAGTGGCCTATGCGAAAAGGAGCAATATTCATGCATGAATCTCTCTTTCAGCTACCAGAAAACACCAGGAAATGTGTGCTGACTATATCAACTATTTATTTAAAATGAATCTTAGTTTGGGCAGTGGTTTAGAAATGCAATAGATGACCACACTCACAGCAAAAGTAATCTAGGCCTACTCTACTTCTCTCTCTAACTCAACCTCATCCTGGCCTGGTTTGACTAGATGAGAAGAGGGAGATAGATTATTTATCACAATGTATGCAGCACTTGCAAAATATTAATATATAATATACAAATTAATATAGTATTCAGTGTATTGTTTGTCTAGTAATTTATACAATAAAGATGTTTGTGTCACAAGTCTTATTTTCTCTTGCTGACCCATGGGCACCAGAGGAGGTGCGACAGGCAGCAATGCCCAGCAGGTATTAACAGCTACCTGTACAATCCTGAGTGTATAGCCTACTCATAAATTGACCTAGATTAATGTTAAATTGAGAGTTTCTTCTAACAGGTGCATTAGAAGAGGGGTTAATTTCCTGTTATCAAAATGCATCTCTCATTGCATAAGGAAGCTACTTTAATAGCTTGAATGATGAAAGAAAATCATGAACTGCCTATCACCACAATGCTTTAGTGTGTCAAATATGTTAAGAAAGCATTAACATACTGAAGTTTCAAAATGAGCAGTGCTGAAAGTGGTAGGCTACATAAAATAGTCTACAGATAAAACTGTATCAAAAGCTTATTCAAAAGAAATTCTTCAATCATTTATCATTTCTAATTGTCCTGGATAAAATAACAGCTGAGAGAGATAGAGAGAGATGCTAGGTCTTTACCTACAGAATATGGTTTGATTGTGCTCCAAGAATTAAAAAAAAAATCCGTTTGGCAAACCTTTTCCACACGCGAGACGCGACAACCGTTACACGACATATGGACATTTTCACTGCGTGGTAAATGTGATTACGCAAACGATCGCTGAATATTTAGTGAGAGTAGGCATGAGTTTGACAGTCTTCGAAACGCATTTGGTACACGGAATGCTTTAGAACAACACCACTGGTGTTCCATTTAATGTCATACATTTGGCACACTGCCGTGGCTACTATATTGTTAATATTATTCAAGTCAGTGGTTTGGTGTATGGAATGCTTGTCTTATCAAATGTCCGTGAGTCGTGCGACCGGACCAAAGCACTCAAGCACACTTATAGTGGTGGGAATTAATGGCCTATTTAATATTAATGTTTAATGCTGAAATGAGAGTTGGGGAGAGGCATGGAGTATCCTAAAGTTTGAAAGACTTGACTCATACCTGTCAGGGCTCGTAGAGGCTACTACTGCCGCTTCACCTGTCTCCTAGCGTGCTCCTTCACTTCCAACATGCAGAAGTTGTTGTCCCTCTCCTGCTGCTACAACACTACATGCGTGAACACATTATCTTGCCTCTGCTGCAAGTTGTTTTTTTTATTCCTTTTCCGCAAGCTTTTCCACACCGCCTTTTAGTTTTAGTCTCTCCATCGCTTGTGTCTCAAATTTGCGCGCGTAATGCATGGTAGGGGTGGGGCCGCAATGAATAGTTAAGTCCGACTCAGATGCACCATTGGGCCACCCCCTCCCTCTAGCCCCTTTATGTGTGGGCTGATGTCATTGGAGGAGGGCCGAGGGCCGTCAGCACGAAATTGTGGGCCGCCGGTCAATTTTTTTTTAAAACATTAATAATTATTTTTAAAAACCGACATCACCGGCCCTCTAGGGGCGTCGGCCCACCGGGATTTTGCCCGGTTTGCCAGATTGCCAGTCCACCCCTGACTGTACTGCACCTGTGCGGAGGCCATAAGGCTAGGCTAGGCTATACTGTACTGCACTGCAGAGGGCTTAAGGGGGGTTTAGAGTCGCGCGTTCGCGGGGGTTCTGCACAGAGAATGAGCCACAGCGCCCCCCTGTGCAGCGACAAAACGACCCCTGGCTGCAGTACACGCATGTTTCTCCCAGGCTGAAATGTCCGTGAGCTGAGCTATGCTTGAAGACGGTGATTGGTCAATGCGCTTACGGCAGTCCGGGGGGAACTCAGCCCTGATAGGTCAGTTGTGTTCTATTCTTCTACCCTACCGCGGAGGTTTGAAGGAAAACGAAAAAACACGATGCAGTTGACTTGGCAGGAAATCACTGGAGTTTACTTGACAGGGAGAAGAGAAACTGTTTTTTATTTCAGTAGTACAACTTCCAAAAAATCAATTAGAAATATCCATAAAAGGCCATCATGGAAATGATATGTTTGTAGTGTGGTAGTAGCAAAGAAGCCTCTTTGTTCTTTTGTAGTGTGGCAGCTAGCTCATTAAAAAAGGGTTCGCTAATGTCCTGTAGAGTTTGAATGGGTTTGGCTGACAGTTGCTAAGCTAGCTGTTAATTAGATAGGCTATCTATTGTATTTAAAAATGGCTTTTGTTTCATTTAACCACCTCAACTGTAAAACATGAATAAAGAGAGACTCTTGTATGCTATCATCCATGTCTAATTACGCCACAACTTTTTAAATTAATAGCAAGAAGCCTCTTTGTTGATACAGTATATAGTACAAGTAGTGTGGCTAGCTAGCTTCTAAAACAGGGTTCGCTAATGTCCTGTAGAGTTTGAATGGGTTTGGCTGACAGTTGCTAAGCTAGCTGTTAATATGGCCATTAGATGTATTGTATTTAAAAACGGCTTTTGTTTGGCATTTTAACCACCTGAACTGTAAAACATGAATAAAGAGAGAATCTTGTAGGCCTATGCTATCATTCATGTCTAATTACGCCACAACTTTTTAAATTAATAGCAAGAAGCCTCTTTGGTAGTGGTAGAATTACGTTTCAGGTGGCTAGTCAACTAGCTTTGAGTTTGTAATGACTGATTTAGCTGGCTAGCTACTACTAGGCCCCAGGTGTGAATGGCCATTCATGCTGTCTATTGTCTTTTAAAATGGCGTTTGTCTTGCATTTAATCTCATGTAGTACTTGACCAAAAATAAACTGATGTTGTACCATCTAATTATGCCCCAACTTTTAGAAGTAGGCTACTAGTGGAATATTACGTTTTACATAGCCAGCTGATTAGCTTTGTGATTCATTCTAGGGACTGGGCTCAACTGAATGAGTTAGTTCGCCCCCTGTTGTCACGGAGGTGAATTGACGTCATTAAAATCTCCTCCTCCCTCCCCCCTTGCCCCACTCTTGAATTTTCGGCGGGAAAAAAAAACACCACGCCCTTTCGCACGCATTCGCATGTAGGTCGACTATGAGGCAATACCCCCCGCTGACAGTACGTCTATGCTTTACCCCGCAATCGGCACCGCGTGACTATGCATCAGCCTTTAAGGCTAGGCTAGGCTATACTGTACTGCACCTGTGCGGAGGCCTTAAGGCTAGGCTAGGCTATACTGTACTGCACCTGTGCGGAGGCCCTAAGGCTAGGCTATGCTGTACTGCACCTTGGCGGAGGCCCTAAGGCTAGGCTATACTGTACTGCACCTGTGCGGAGGCCTTAAGGCTAGGCTAGGCTATACTGTACTGCACCTGTGCGGAGGCCCTAAGGCTAGGCTATGCTGTACTGCACCTTGGCGGAGGCCCTAAGGCTAGGCTATGCTGTACTGCACCTTGGCGGAGGCCCTAAGGCTAGGCTATACTGTACTGCACCTGTGCGGAGGCCATAAGGCTAGGCTAGGCTGTACTGCACCTTGGCGGAGGCCCTAAAGGCTGATGCATAGTCACGCGGTGCCGATTGCGGGGTAAAGCATAGACGTACTGTCAGTGGGGGGTATTGCCTCATAGTCGACCTACATGCGAATGCGTGCGAAAGGGCGTGGTGTTTTTTTTCCCGCCGAAAATTCAAGAGTGGGGCAAGGGGGGAGGGAGGAGGAGATTTTAATGACGTCAATTCACCTCCGTGACAACAGGGGGCGAACTAACTCATTCAGTTGAGCCCAGTCCCTAGAATGAATCACAAAGCTAATCAGCTGGCTATGTAAAACGTAATATTCCACTAGTAGCCTACTTCTAAAAGTTGGGGCATAATTAGATGGTACAACATCAGTTTATTTTTGGTCAAGTACTACATGAGATTAAATGCAAGACAAACGCCATTTTAAAAAGACAATAGACAGCATGAATGGCCATTCACACCTGGGGCCTAGTAGTAGCTAGCCAGCTAAATCAGTCATTACAAACTCAAAGCTAGTTGACTAGCCACCTGAAACGTAATTCTACCACTAACAAGACTTCTTGCTATTAATTTAAAAAGTTGTGGCGTAATTAGACATGAATGATAGCATACAAGATTCTCTCTTTATTCATGTTTTACAGTTCAGGTGGTTAAAATGCCAAACAAAAGCCGTTTTTAAATACAATACATCTAATGGCCATATTAACAGCTAGCTTAGCAACTGTCAGCCAAACCCATTCAAACTCTACAGGACATTAGCGACCCTGTTTTAGAAGCTAGCTAGCCACACTACTTGTACTATATACTGTATCAACAAAGAGGCTTCTTGCTATTAATTTAAAAAGTTGTGGCGTAATTAGACATGGATGATAGCATACAAGAGTCTCTCTTTATTCATGTTTACAGTTGAGGTGGTTAAATGAAACAAAAGCCATTTTTAAATACAATAGATAGCCTATCTAATTAACCGCTAGCTTAGCAAACTGTCAGCCAAAACCCATTCAAACTCTACAGGACATTAGCGAACCCTTTTTTAATGAGCTAGCTGCCACACTACAAAAGAACAAAGAGGCTTCTTTGCTACTACCACACTACAAACATATCATTTCCATGATGGCCTTTTATGGATATTTCTAATTGATTTTTTGGAAGTTGTACTACTGAAATAAAAAAACAGTTTCTCTTCTCCCTGTCAAAAAACTCCAGTGATTTCCTGCCAAGTCATCTGCATCGTGTTTTTCGTTTTCCTTCAAACCTCCGCGGTAGGGTAGAAGAATAGAACACAACTGACCTATCAGGGCTGAGTTCCCCCCGGACTGCCGTAAGCGCATTGACCAATCACCGTCTTCAAGCATAGCTCAGCTCACGGACATTTCAGCCTGGGAGAAACATGCGTGTACTGCAGCCAGGGGTCGTTTTGTCGCTGCACAGGGGGGCGCTGTGGCTCATTCTCTGTGCAGAACCCCCGCGAACGCGCGACTCTAAACCCCCCTTAAGGCTAGGCTAGGCTGTACTACTGTACCTTGGCAGCTCCAGTGACGTAGAGTAGATGGGGTATAAGCAGTGGAGTAGTCTACGTAGGACGCGGCCGCGGGTATACGGAGTATACCCACTTCTAAATTTCAGGGATTTCAGTATACCCACTTAAAATTGATTGATCCATTGTTTTGAATAGCACAAATATATACAGTATACCCACTTCAAAAAATGCTCAAATATACAGTATACCCACCATAAAAAAGTAGACTACACCACTGGGTATAAGCTATGGGGCAGTGAGGCTATGAGTGAGTGATTACAGTGTAAGTGCTTTTGCTTATTTGAACAAGGAACAGTGGGGTCAGTGTAAAGCTAGGCTATACTGTACCGCTCAATGGCAGCTCCATTGGAGTATAAGGTGCAAGGCACAGAGGGTGACTATGAGTGAGTGATTAAGTGCTTTTGCTGATGTAAAGGACACTGGATACACTATAGTCCACATTGGTTGCTCCATTGGCGTATAAGGTATAGGGTGTAGGGTATAAAGTATAAGGCACAGAGGATGAGTATGAGTGAGTGATTAAGTGCTTTTTGCTAATGTGAATAAGGAACAGTGGGGTCAGTGTAAGGCTAGGCTATACCAGAGAGAGTAGAGAGAGAGAGGTTCCATTGGCCCATTGTTTCCAGGTTCTATTATTTGGGGGGAATTCCCCCTTTAGGCAGACCTAGGCAGACCTGAGGACTGTTCTATTCAATGCTAGGAACATTATGACACGCCCCCAAAGGCAGACCGGAACCTGGTCACGTTAGGTGCCCATAGCAACCTATTACATTGGCATATCTCTATATACGTGTACTTAAAGAATCTCTGACTGTACTCCACCTTGGCGGCTCCGTTGGCGTAGATGGGGATCATGTTCTCGGCCCCCTGCTTCACTTTCAGCTCAATGTTCAGCTGCCGCTGTAGCGCAGCAATGCGGTCCTCGTTCGCCGTCGAGCGATTGACCGTCCCCGGAGAGTGGGGGTCATCTGTAGAGGTCAAGGGGTCAGAAGGTCACGTTCAGAAAGGTCACATACAATACAGTGCTGCTGCCCACTGTCCATCAAGATGTGCACCACTGTCACAGGGCCAACCCAACAGAGAGCCATTAAGATATACACCTGCGCTTACTGACTATGTAGCCTACTGACTGACACACACACACACACACACACACACACACACACACACACACACACACACACACACACACACACACACACACACACACACACACACACACACACACACACACACACACAACACATGCTTGCGTGACAATTCACACTCCCATTTCAGCAGGCTGGACACAGCAACGGACCTATTTCAGTAGTGAAGGATGGCACACATTACCATTAAACAACATTAAAAGTGCTTCAATCAGTAAGAGCAGTCCAGTAGGGCCACACATTTACACACAGGATTAAAGTCTCTTATCAATGAACTACACAGCCCCTCAGCTGTCTGAGTCATTTTGCCATGCTGCTATGCTGAAGATATGGAAATGTCTCATTAAACTAAATCCTTACTTTCTTACCCTGCAGAGACCACAGAGACCGCAAGAATACTCAACCACATAAGCCCCAGATAAAATAGCTTCTCTACAGTTTAAAAAAGAGCCAATGGGCACAACCTTGGCTTAATTACAAATTACACGCTCAAGATAGATTTGCTGCAATGCATAAAAAAAATCAATTTTGGTAAAAGTGGTTCTCTTTCGCTAGGGATGACAATTCCAAGGTGGCTACAAAACCTGTCAGTGTCTATCAAGGGTGTCAATAACACATTTCTGCCTTCTTAGCATTAAAATAATGTTCAGATAATATCATAAAAGAGAATGAAGCTGGAAGTAATTCTATTCCCAAAATCATCAAGCCATCTTACTGTAAAGTTATTAATACTATCTCCTACCAAATGGTAATGAAGACTACTATCCCAAACTGTATTTTGATACCATTCCTGAGATCTTCTGTGCTGTGTAACCAAAGTCTTTTCTTTTACAAATGATAAGGATATAGTGATTAACACATACTGTA
Organism: Engraulis encrasicolus; assembly: GCF_034702125.1. Taxonomy (NCBI): domain Eukaryota; kingdom Metazoa; phylum Chordata; class Actinopteri; order Clupeiformes; family Engraulidae; genus Engraulis; species Engraulis encrasicolus. The sequence continues at coordinate 55,369,262 of NC_085858.1, read as the reverse complement.
CATGGATAGATACACTTTATAAGTATATGGGTATTTTGGTAAAAACATACTTTTTTATCCATTTGGGGGTTTTGTTTGAACAAAAAAGAGTTTTAAGTGAAATGTAAAAACGGACCTAATATGGACATGTTTATGTAAAGAAGAAAAGCTTTTTTTAAATGATGATAACATGTTTGCCTGGAAAAGAGGCAGTCCCATTGTGGGTGATTCTAAATCCCCATGGCAATTTGTGTTGACGTAATTGAGATTTTGTTACCTGCCTGAATGGATTCTAAAAATAAAAACGGATAAACAAAAATATCTGCATACGTGTACGCAAGGTTTAAATACGATGTTGAGAGGGAGGTTTGGAAACATTCAACTCTGAGCCCTGCTAGCTGGTTTCCGTTTCAGTTGCATACAATTCACCAAATCTGCACCAACAGCTAATCTCCTGGATTTAGAAAGTTAAAGTCCTCCTGTCACATATTTGTTACAATACCAAATCATTAACTGAAACAGCTGATTACAAGTAGTTGTGCTAATTAGTGACATCCTCTCAGAAGAGGAAATACTATATATAGGGCCTACTATGAAAAACGTGGTAACACTTTTGTTAGAAGCAATTTACTCATCTAGCTAATGCTAAGTGACGAGCTGATGTATGAAATCAGCCATGTTAACAACACAAGTCAAAAGAATATACAGTACAGCATGAAAAGACTTTCTATTGTCACCTCAACTCCTTTACTATCTTTGCTGTACCCCTTGATCGTACATGGTGGGACACTCCCATCTACCATACAATATACTGTATTTCTTCCAGGCAATTCACTCAGCTAGTTGTTCCTAGGTAGGTGAGCTGAAAAATCACCTGTGTTGACAGTACAGGCCAGAATGGCACGACTTCTGCTGTACATAATGTATCATATTTTTACTATTGCCCGCCTCGTCTAAAGGCTCAAAGCAATAAATGACAGTCCAACCCTTCAGACTAGTATTATAATAAAACCATCTCCTTTGCTTTCTGCATCATGGCACTTGACCACAATACAGGGTAGGGCTTTTAAAGACAAGGTTTGTTATTGTTCCCCCCTGCTAAAGGCTCAGATCAACAAGCAACTACAACCCATAAAGAATGGTACACTACTATTATAGTAACTAGGGGTGGGCGATATGGCAAAAATGTTGTATCACGATTTTTTAACATGAAATCACGATTTCGATATTTTATCACTATCTTCCATCCAAAAAAATAAAAACAAAAAACAACTTTCATATACTTGCAATTTGTAATTTGCAGTCAATAAAATGTTAACACACTGATGATACTCTCATAAACTGTACAATTGGAATACAATAATGTAAAGAATAAAGTGAAGACAACAACACAAGTGAGAAAACGTCACTCTGATACTGATAATAAACATCCTCACTGCAAGACGATCTATACGATTTCTCCACTTTGGCAGATTCGAGACGATATTTTACTCAATATCGCGATTCACGATATAATATCGTCATATCGCCCACCCCTAATAGTAACCACACCTCCTTTGCTTTCTGCATCATGACCCTACACCACAATCTGGCATTCATTTACAGTAAACCCCTTAGCACAGAGCCTCTGTTATAACCTTATTGGCACCAACATGGTAATGACCTAGTCTTGATCGGTTATGTCAGACTCTCTGCATTGTCATAGCAATGTTGTTATGATGTAGTTGAGTGTTTTCAGCAAAGAGTGACTAGGCCCAATGACTCATAACCAATTCACTCATCCAGGTAGATGAGCTAATCAATGAAATCACCTGTCGAGAGTAAACTTCAACTTCTTTGCTCTCTGTATCTTGGCCCTTGACCCCCATATGGGCATCCAGTTACGTAAAGAACAACAACACAACCCCATAAGAGTAGTAATGAAATAACCTCACTCCCCTTGTAGTCTGCAACATGACCACAATACATGGTCGGACTTTTGACTTCAGACTTGTTGTTTTCCACCTCTACTGTAATTTGTAAAGGATCAACAAATAGCTCTGCGAGAAGTAACCACCACCTGACCTCCTCTGCAGTCTGCATCTTGGCCCTTGACCACAACACAAGAAATTCTTTATTGTCCCCACTGCTAAAGGTTAAAATCAATAACCAACACTACAACACAGGCCTTGGCCTTGGCTCAAAAGGTTAAGGCACCATGCTGTTACTCCAGGGATCCGGGTTCTATAACGGTCCAAGGTCATTTCCTGATCTTTGCCCCCTCTCTCCCTCTCTCTCCCTCTCTCTCTCTCCATCTCTCTCTCTCTCTCTCTCTCCCTCCCTCTCTCTTTCTCTCTCTCTCTCTCCCTCTCTCTTTCTCCCGTTATTTCCTGTCTTCTCTCAAGAAAATATCCAAAATATCCAAAACACCCCAAACCTATCCCAAAAAAAAACACTACAACCCCTAAAGAGTAGCATTATATTACTAACCTGAATATCCAAATATTCAAAATATCCCAAACATATCCCAAAAAACCACAGTCCCACCCCTATGGAGTAGTACTATAGCACCCTGACCTCCTCTGCTGTCGGCATCCTGGCCCTTGACCACTATGTGGGCGTCGAGCTCCTGGAGCTGTGCGTGGAGGGTGTCCAGCTTGCGGCCGGAGGACCTGAGCTGGCTGTCCACCTGCTGGGCCTGCCTCTTGTCCGTGGAGGCCCGCCGCAGGTTCTCCGCCCCCTCCTTGATCTTCAGCTCCTTGCGGATCTCCCGGCGTATGCGCTCGCGCTGCTCCTCCAGCCGCTGCTGAACGCTGGAGTCCGACAGGTCTGAACTCTGGTCCAGACCCAGCTGCTCCAGCACCGAGAGGCCATCAGGGTCACTCTGGTGGAGGAGAAGAGGAGAGGGGAAAGGAGAGGAGAGGAGAGGAGAGGAGAGGAGAGGAGAGGAGAGGAGAGGAGAGGAGAGGAGAGGAGAGGAGAGGAGAGGATAAGAGAGGAGAGGAGAGGAGAGGAGAGGAGGAGATGAGAAGAAAGGAGAGGAGGAGAGGAGAGGAGAAAGGAGAAGAAGAGATGAGAGAAGAGAAGAAAAGAAAAGAGAAGAGATGAGAGGAGAGAAGAGAAGAGAAGAGAAGAGAAGAGAAGAGAAGAGAAGAGAAGAGAAGAGAAGAGAAGAGAAGAGAAGAGAAGAGAAGAGAAGAGAAAAAAGGAAAGAGAGTGAGAGAGAAATATTTATTCATTATATCACTGACACTGGTTTACATTATGACTATTACAAACAGTATTCATAAGTGTTTGTGTGTCTGTGTGTGCATGTGTGTGTGTGTGTATTTGAGAGAGGCTGAAGAGAAGGCAAAGAACAAGATGACGCTGACAAGCTAATTGCATTAGCAAACTGTCTGAATAGAGCTGAATTGTCACATTGTGTAGCAGTGCATGAGCCTAATGAGGGGACTGAGTGAACTATCGCCTGGCACCCGGCTGCCTCCCTCCCTCCCTCGAGAGCACAGCAGCACACACACGGCATGGCCTGCCAGCATGGATCAGGAAACCCAGGCCAATAGTCTACTCAGGGCCGCTGACAGCTGTGGCTGGGCCCCGGACAGATTCATGTAGAAGGGCCCCCCATACAACACAGACAATGTAATCAGGACCCAATTCTGGGCCCCATCTCTCCCTGGGCCCAGGATAACAGACCTGTTTGTCCCCCGCTGTTGACTTCCCTGAGGGAAGGATCACGGGAGGGTAGTTAGACACAGAGGGTGATCACTACCAAGTAACTGTGTATATTTTTATGTTGTGATTCTTATTCATCCAATGTCCAGAGAGTCTAGTTGCAAGCGACCAACTGGACTCCAAGAAAACACGTTATGCTATATTTTGAACATATTGCACGAATAGCACTGGTAGCCTTATGTAGTCCCACGTTCTGCGATGTGTCGAGGCCATTTTAACCAAACAAGTTGTAAGAAAACAACTGGAATCCAATATTGCATGTTGTGTTATATTTTGAACTTTGAAAGTGAGACCTGTGCCACAAATTAAATCCAACATGCTTCAAGTCAACAGACCGTTATGGACCTAAAACCATCCACTCCGTCTACTTGTTGTACTTTTGTTGAGTCCCTGTATGTCTTTGTGTTTGAAATGTGTTTGTTTCTGTGTTCTATGTTATGTAAAGCGTCTTTGAGTGTCTTGAAAAGCGCTATACAAAATAAATGTATTATTATTATTATTATTGTTATGAGCGCTATAGTAAATGCAGGCAGAGCAGCTAATCAGGGAAGTCACTTCTGCAACTCGAAGGAAAATGAGTCATGACTCATGACACTGATGCCTTTGAAACACAAACATGGTAAGTAGTGTGTTTAACATGGCAGGTAGTGTGTTTCACAAACATGGTAGGTAGTGTGTTTCACTTTGAAACACCAGCAATGTGGCCTTGCAGTGGCTCAATCGGTGGGGCACTGTACCGTCACGTCGGGGAACCGCGTTTGATTTCGGCCTGACGTCATTTCCTGATCCTCCCCCATCTCTCTCTCCCTCAGTTCGCTTCCTGCCGCCATCTAAACTGTATATATATATATATATAAAAAACTAAAAAGAAAAAAGAAACACTGTAAATGTGAGTAGGCTTTAGTACTAAACCTTTATTAGGGACCTGACCCCTTGGTAAGCATTCTGCTAACAATAAAATAACCCAATGGCACGTGTGTCTGGATCTGAGATTCAGATATCGTCATATATATACAGCACTGTATAAAAAGTACAAAATAAGCAGTACCCCCAAGAATGGCAAGAAATTGTGCTGAACATGCTTGACTGACAGTTTCACTAAGGAACGTTTCTGTTTCCTGCGTATGAACAAATAAGGCCTGATTGCATTTGGTTCCCCTCTGTGAATAAGGGCTCATTTGGGCACATCGCTCTTAAAATAAACTCTTGGCAGTTGCCAATTATACATGAACCCTTCTCTCTTCACAGTACATTTGGCAATACAGTTTCCGTAGACTCCTACTGCAGATGGGGTCGCCGGCGGGCCTATTCGCTATTTGCTGAATATATTCAACTACATCATAACAGCATTGCTATGAGAGCAGAGCAGATTAAGACATAGCCATTATAATTTAGGTAAGGTTTGATAAGGTTATAACAGGCTCTGCGCTAAGAGAGTCGAGACCTCCGCCAACAAAGCTGTTTGATAGAACACTTGACTACGTTACACCCTCATTTTCTTCAAGTCTTTCTGCCTTGTTTTTGTGGAGTTAGCAACTAGACCAGGGGTGTCAAACTCAAATTGACCGAGGGCCAAAATCAAAATCTGGGATGAAGTCGCGGGCCGAACACAACAATTATTATTATTTTTAAATGGACAAAAAGAGTGCATGCATGCACTTTATACTCATGTTTAAATTTCACATATACTCTCTCTCATCATATTTGTTAGTTAAAATGTGTCTGCACATCCTGACAGCAAATTTCGTGTGCAAGTCGTGTTACGCTATATATTAATAATGTATGTGGGACAACTGTAATACACATTTGAAATGATCTCGCGGGCCGAATAAAATGGCTCTGCGGGCCAAATTTGGCCCCCGGGCCTGAGTTTGACATGCCTGAACTAGACTGTCAAAATTCGCCCTATCCCGCAATGGTGAAGAATCTTTAAAAAAAATCCTGGATCAGGATCATGATCTGGATCACCACCAAAATTTAATCACTTGTTCCTTTTGTCCTTTCCAACAACATCAAAATCTGTTCATATTTTTTTTAGTTATCCTTCTGACAGACAAACAGACAGACAGACAGACAGACAAATAAACGAATGTGACCGAAAGCATGACCTCCTTGTCTGACGTAACCAGCCCACCATCACTTTCCACCTATTACAGTAATGCTGGGGATGTAAGGCATGATAATGGGAACTCACACTGCCTGTGCCAGGAGAGCTAATACATTCCTCGATATACAAGGAAATATGACCACACCAGGGCCCTGACATGATGTGACCTGACGCCAAGGTACAAACTTCTCCAATGAAGCACTGCCATTACATAGTGTATCTGCACTTTGATCTTGCTACTGCTGTGGCCTCATGTATCGGCAGCCATGGCCTCATAGTAAGTGCAGCCTTTAGGGCAATCATGGATAAGCGGTTAGGGAGTCAGACTTGTAGCCCAGAGGTTGAAGTTTTGACTCCTGATCCGCCAGGTTGGTGGGGGAAGTAATTAATGCCCTCCCCCATCCTCCTCCATGACTGAGGTACCCTGAGCTTTATACCGTCCCACCGCATTGGTCCCTTGTGTGCGCTGTTTCGGGCTGTTCCCTTGCACAGGAGAGGCATAAATGCATTTTTGTTGTGTGCAGTGAGCACTGTGTGCTGTGGAGTGCTGTGTCACAATGACATTTAGGAGTTTCCCAGGTGGGCTTCCATTTTCACTTTACTGTAATGAAGGTTTCACTTCAGTGCTCTCTCAAATTGCTTTTTTGATCTGCCAACCTAATTAGGAATAATTAAGACTCACACAGCTATATCCTCTCTGTCATATATGTGTGCTACAAGCTGTGGTTCTATCAAAAATACTCTTAAGGAGTGTCTCAGTTCATAGGGGTTGTGTTTCAAGCCCAACCCCTTACTGCTCCTTTTGAAGGGAAAAGGAATTAGGAATTAGGAATGGGCAGTGGTGTAGTCTACGTAGAACGCAGGTATACGGAGTATACCCACTTCTAAATTTTAGGGGCTTCAGTATACCCACTTAAAATTGATTGATCCATTGTTTTGAATAGCATAAATATATACTGTATACCCACTTCAAAAAATGCTCGAATATACAGTATACCCACTTCATAAAAGTAGACTACACCGCTGGGAATGAGATTCGGCCTTAGATAGATTTTTTTTAGCATTGTGGCATCTCAACATTTGGCATTTTCAGCACACTCTCTACCTCAGATTGCAGTAAATTCTGATGCATGGAGAATGTGGATGCTCTCCTGTTGCCTCCATCCATGGCTGAAGTGCCCTTGAGTATAGCACCTAGTGCCATGCTGCTCCAGGGATTGTATAAATAACACCCTGCAACTAAATAACGTAATCATTTGCTGATTTGATAAGAGTGGCAGCTTAGCAGTGCTGCCATGTAATGTTCAGTATGTAGAAGAACTCCATCACAACATCAAATCGGTGTGCGTGTGTGTGCGTGCGTGCGTGTGCAAATGCTTTGTAAATAAACAAGGCCCCTGGTGGCGTTGTAACATGCTAAAGCTCCCTGAGCCAGTCCCAGTCCAGCTAAACGTGTGCATGTGCTGTGAAGGGGGCTGGGCTAGCTCTGCTGCCCCACTGCAGGGATCAGCTGGGGGAACACAATATCCCACATGTGGGATGGAGGGTCGGCACTAGTGTGTGTGGAGATTGTGTGTGTGTGTGTGTGTGTGTGTGTGCATGTGTGTGTGTGTGTGTGTGTGTGTGTGTGTGAGTGTGTGTGTGTGTGTGTGTGTGTGTGTGTGTGTGTGTGTGTCTGTGTGTGTGTGTGTCTATATCCAGCGTGCTGCCCGTTCCCCTACTATAGTGGGCTGCCAGATCGAGTCACCGTCCGGCCAGGAGAGCTCCCATCTCCCTGCAGTCCATGCAAACGAGATTAGCCGAGATCTGAGCAGCGCTAATTGAGATCAGGATCGATCCCAGAGTGTTTCTGATCAACACGGCTAACTGAGATAGACTCTCTGTCAGCACGCGGCCATATCTGCTTACATTACTGCCTTTCAGCAGGGCGCAACGCAGTCGTTCACCAGCGCACAGTACCACAAACATACACGCAGGCACGGACACAGACACAGACAGACACAAACACAAACACACTCTCTGTTTGCTTTCAGAGTAATGCATCAATATGTCAGAGAGGATCATATCCACTCAGCCACACACAAACACACACACTAGCATGATGCAGATACACACACACACACACGCACACACACACACACACACACACACACACACACACACACACACACACACAAGCACAAAAACACATGCACGGCGCACCAACACATAATAGAATGAAGCACACACACACATACACGCACACACATACACACACTAAAACATAATAGCACAATGCATACACACACACACACACACACACACGCGTACACAGGCACAGGCACAGGCACAGGCACAGGCACACACACACACACACACACACACACACACACACACACACACACACACACACACACACACACACACACACACACACACACACACACACACACACACACACACAATAATAACATCAAGCATACACACACACACACAAAGTAAAACATAATAGCACAAATACACACTCAATGTCAATATTCCAGCTTCCAGCTGACTCATTTAGAGCTGTCAATCTCCAAAGAGCCCTGGGGTCCAGCAGTCCATCAGCAAACCTGATTATGGCCACTCCTCTCGCCTCTCCCTAAGCCCTAAGTTGGCCATCTAAAGCTCATTCCGCTGCCACTTCTCATATCAAACATCGTTGTTTGAAGTTGTGAAAGGTAAGGTATACTCAATACTCACACTTCTCTCAGCACGTGGCAGGGGAAAAGAGGCCTGGAAACAAAGCAGGGTATGTACAGTAAACTGCTGTGGGAAAAGCAGTGAATCTCTGCAGTATAGGCTACGGGCGGCTCGTTGCTTCAAAATGGCTGCCACTGGAAACACACCCACGCTGTCACAGCAGGGCTGTCAGACTATTTCCTTTCCCCTCTCCCTCCTTTTTTAAAAAAGTTTTTTGAAAATTCACCTGAAATGATGTGATGAGATGTGACATGGTGTGATTGATGACAAAGCCACAGCATATAATATACAAGTGATCTCTTTGACTGATTGCAAGAATGAAACAGCTTCTGTGTCGGTCTGTGTAGGCCAATAGGATGATGCAAGAACAGGAACTTAAACACAGCACAGGCACGCACACACACACACACACACACACACACACACACACACACACACACACACACACACACACACACACGCACACACACACACACACACCACGCACACACACACACACGCACACACACACACACACACACACACACACACACACACACACACACACACACACACACACACACACACAATCACAACAACACACACCAACAATCACAAAGACACACAAACACATCACTG
>NC_085858.1:55347623-55355123 GCF_034702125.1 Engraulis encrasicolus | reverse complement strand
ACAAATAAAGCTCATCATCAAGCACCTTCAACAGTGCGCCCAGCAGCACAGCTCAGCTCGGCTCGGCTCCTCTCCAACACGCTCAGCTCAACATTATCATCCGCCAGCCTGTGGCGTCCTGCCCGTTTCACTCAATTAATGCAGACAGACCTGATTACGCAAGTACGGGCATTTAATATTCGCACTTCCGGGTTTTAACCACGTTATCTGCTAAATCGTTAATTCTGAGAGATGACAGGAGTAGGCGGAGGGGCAGAGCAGGATGGAAGACTGGTGGATCGTGGAGATGTTATTAACCCGTGAAGACACCGTGCTATACATTTGCTGTTACCAGAATGGCAATGACCAAGTTGTAGTGTATTACTAAAGGATGTGTTATGTCATAGTAGTGTACTACTATGGTATGGTAGTTAAATTTTCAATGTTTATTACAGCATGCCACTGATGGAAGAACGTGCATTGTGGGGTTACACCAGAACGCTGCAACTGCGGGACGTGGCATTAAGATTGATGCTTCCCCTCTGTGACGTCAAATCTCAGAAGTGTAGTGTAGGAGGCTATTAGGATATACAGTAGTCAGATTATAACTGTAGCCTGACGGTAGGGACACATAGGAGGCGAAGCTAGCAAAGCGAAGAGAGGCGAAATCCAACCGTCATCAAGTCGTCGCGGCGAATCAAATGGAATGGAACAGTTATGTTGTTGATTTGATTGGGCCGCGGCAGGCGAATTCGCTCCTCATTTGCATAACATTAAACTTTCTTTAATAATTTCGCTTCGCTTCGCTCCTGTTCGCTCTCATAGGAATGAATGGCAAAGTTTGCAAATTCGCGTGTATGTGTCCCTACCATAACCCTCCCTTGACCCTTGTGTATTTCCGCTCAGCGACGGGAGTTCAAATGAGGTTCTGGAAGACCTTTGGATTCGCCCGCTCCCAAACCGACATGCAATAGAACCAATCAGGATCGAGGGATTTTCAGAGATGTGACGTAGTCCAAATTTAAATGTAGTGGAGAAGGGGAAAAATAAGTGAAACGCGACATTAGTTTCAGACAAAATTGACATTGAAGTTACACCTCATTAAAAATTAACGTTAAAAGTGTCATGTGCAAGGATCTGGCCAGCGTGCGCTTAATGAGACTATAGACCAGACCAAAATTTGTCATCATTATATTTAGGTATATATTAGTATAAAGTAGGCTTACTATATTTAGATTACAGTAGCCATAGATGTCTCTCATCAGTTCATAATTTGTTGAAATTAACGTGATATTGAAATTCTCTTGCCACCAGTTAATTTAGCTGGTTAAGGCCATGGTTGTTCACTTAAGGACAAACTAGATTAGGCCTACTATAAATGTCAAATGTTGTCAAGACACAAAGAGACTCCAAAATTATGCATATTAGGCTCTGTGTGCATTTTTTACACTTTTCAACTCCAGGGTAATTGATGAAGTGTTCATTCTCATACATATTAATATCATTTCCTCACTTATTTTCAACCCCAAGTCTAATTTTAGAGTTCTACAGGGACATATTGTCAGGGTGGGAGGGAGGTGTTCTTTAGGTGGCCATCTTTATTATCAAGCACCACCTGGGGAAACACTACCCATCTGTTTAACCCGTTAAGACATGGCGTGATAAATTTGCTGTTACCAGAATGGCATTGACCAAGTCGTAGACTAAGTATTACCTTACTAAAGGCCCTGTGTAAAGTCATAGTAGTGTAGTACTATGGTAGTTATGTATTACTAAAGGCCCTGTGTCATGTCATAGTAGTGTATTGCTATGGTAGTTGGCTTTTCAATAACTATTACAGTGTTCCACTAGTAGAACGGCGTGCATTATGGGGCTACGAGACCAATGTTTGAAGCAATACAGCACAACATATAATTTAATAATAGCATCCATTATCATGAGCTATAAGGGAAGATACAGCCTACAATCAAATAGGATTATAGGATCATGTGTGTGGATTTTGATGCCTGTATGTATGTATGTATGTATGTTTGTATGTATGTAAGTATGTACAGAACATCCATGACAGGATTTGAGACAAAACAAAACTTTTAAAATCACGTGACTGTGGGTTACAGCAAACACAACAAATAATGAAAACAAACACGCAAACACAATTGTCAGCGGGCAAACAAGTCACACAGTCAGAGCGAAGGAGGATATTTTTCTCTCATCTGAATTCACCTCACACAGCCCCCTCTCTACACTGGCCGATTCAGCATCACTCCCTGGATTTGGGTTACGCCAGGCTGGGGGGCTTACCGAGAATTCCAATGACTTAACCCCACCACGCACACACACACTCACGTCATACACACACACGCACCTACCACACACACTCACTTCATACACACACACACGCACACGCATGCACACAAAAACACACACATACAGACACTAACAGACTAACAACAAGAGTGGAGAAAGGCAACACAACAAACATATGGCAAATGCAGACATAGGCGCACACCCATGACTAAGACCTAGGCAGATAATATAACACACATAAACAACGAGCAGCGCGCGCGCGCACACGCACGCACGCACGCACGCACGCACGCACGCACACACACACACACACACACACACACACACACACACACACACACACACACACACACACACACACACACACACACAGAGACAACCGAGCAGCACACACACACACATACACACAAACACACACACACACACACACAGACAGCGAGAGAGAGAGAGAGAGGCACAGACTACTTCTCAAAGCCAGTGGCAGAGCTTAAGCATCACGCTCCGAAGAGAGACTATCAAATCAGTGGCACACAGCAGGAGCCGCACAGGGAGCACACGTCAGGCAGGCAGGCAGGAGGCAGCCATGAATAAAACAGCATTAGCAGCAGCAACAGCAGCAGCCAGTGAGGCTGTAGCCCGCTGGTTCTCAATCTTCACTGAGCAAGTGCCCCCTTGACCACAGCATAAGCCTGCCAACACCCTCTTGACCTCATCATACGTCTGCCAACGCCTCATTGACCTCATCATAAGCCTGCCAACGCTTCCTTGACCTCATCATAAGCCTGCAAAACACCCCCCTTAGTATTAAAAAATAAAATGGAATAATGCCCCCTAATGGCGACCAAGCACTGTCCCCTCTCAGCTGTATCATTCTAAATGCACCCCAGCACTCCTTGGGGGGCTGTAGAGCCCCTGTTGAGAAAACCATGATTCTCTGTGTACGGTGCTGTGACTGCTGGATGCCTGAGCAAGCCCCGAGAGGGAAGCCCTGCTAGACAGGCAAACAGACACACAGACACAGACAGACACAGACAGACACAGACAGACAGACAGACAGACAGACAGACAGACAGACAGACAGGTGGGTGGATGGGCTGGCTGGGGATGTCGCACAACTACATGTGTCTAAACTGCCTGTGACAGCGTTGGCCACCGCTGCCTTCCCGCCGACACAAACACACACATATCCTGTGTCGAACACAGATGGCTCAGTCATCCTTAAGCGCCCTTTTAGTGTGTGTGTGTGTGTGTGTGTGTGTGTGTGTGTGTGTGTGTGTGTGTGTGTGTGTGTGTGTGTGTGTGTGCGTGTGTGTGTTTGAATGTTTGAGACAGAGAAAGTTTGTGTGTCTGAGAGAGGGTTTGTGTGTGCGTGCATGTGTGCGTGTGTGCTTTTGTGCGTGTGTGTGCGTGTGTGTGTGTGAGTGTGTACGTGTGTCTGGGTTAGTGTGTGTATGCCTGTGTGTGAAGGAAAAGAAATGCATCCCACAAGTCAGTTTCATGGCTACAACTGGCCTGGTTGTCCATTATTTCCAAGGGGGCTGCCTGTGAGAGAGCTGCTGAGAGTGGGGAGAGACTGGGACACACACACACACTCGACTGGCTGTATCTGAAGACAGCAGTGTTTGTGTATGCCAGCTCGCCACCACGAGGGTGTATGCATATTAGTGCTCCGGCTGCTCCTGGCTTGCAGTATGAATTGTGTGTGTGTGTGTGTGTGTGTGTGTGTGTGTGTGTGTGTGTGTGTGTGTGTGTGTGTGTGTGTGTGTGTGTGTGTGTGTGCGTGTGCACACGCCTGTGGCCATGCACGTATGCATGTGAGTGTGTGTGTATGTGTTTGTGTGTGTATGTGTATGTGCATGTGTGCGTGTGCGTGCACGCGTGTGTATGTGTGTGTGAGTGTGTGAGTGCACGCGTGTGTATGTGTGTGTGAGTGTGTGTGTGTGTGTGTATGCTGCGTAGACGTCAGCTGCATAAAAGGGCCGGCACAGCTGGTAACGGCAGGATCTGCGTGAATGGTGTCATTGTGCACTGGGCAGTTCATCCTCTTAAGGGACTGCTCTGTTTGTTGTGTGAATGCGCTGGCAGAGCGCTGGGGGCAGCCTAACAAGAAGGAGGTCAGGAGATGTGAGCGAGTCGAGTCCTTCGCGGGGAGGAGGAACGGGACTGGACCCAGTGGTGTAGTCTACGTAGAACGCGGGTATACGGAGTATACCCACTTCTAAATTTCAGGGATTTCAGTATACCCACTTAAAATGGATTGATCCATTGTTTTGAATAGCACAAATATATACAGTATACCCACTTCAAAAAATGCTCAAATATACAGTATACCCACCACAAAAAAGTAGACTACACCACTGCCTGGACCGGCTAACTGGCAGAGGAACAGGAACAGGCCGACAGATGAGCAGGCACGACGAGGGAGGCCGTGTATCTGTTATTCAGCTGGGCTCCAACTGAACTGAACTGAATCGTGTAATTTAAGGGGTCAGCTGCACCGATGACACGTTTGGTATGAGGAAAGGGCTGAGGTGGCCAGGAATGTCACACTATAATATCAAATGGATTAACTGGAGCTCATCTGTGTGTGTGTGGTTCGTCAGTGTCTTTACTGAACCTTAACTGTTATCGTTCCATTACAGGCCGTTTGTCAGAGGCAAGAGTTCACCCTCGGACGCTTCTGCACATCTCAATTCGAACAGGTGTTTGGGAAATGATGGCTAAATGTAGTAGACAAAGGCAGATGGCCAAAACCATTGTGATCAAAATGCAGGTGTAACGAATGGTCAAAGGCAAATTAAAATAAAATGCCTTTGAGTGATCCCTTGCAGTGCTGGGTCCTTCGCGGTCATTTGATTGACCATATAACCACAATGCCTTACCTAAGCGCTTGCTCCATGTCTTAAACCAGATGTTGCACTCGCTGCACTATGGCGTTACTGTGCTGAATGAGATGTCCTGGGAACAGGCGAGAGTTCACCATAGGATGCTTTAGCACACCTCGAACCAATGGCTAAATGTAGTAGAGGCATCCCTTGCAGCGTCCTTCACGGTCATTTGTTTGATCATATAATACATGCCCCATCTCTTAAAGCAGATGTTGGATTTGCTGCACTGTGGTGTGAGTGTGCTGGATGAGGAGGCGTCCCAGGATCCCCCCAACACACACACACACACACACACACACACACACACACACACACACACACACACACACACACAAACACACTCTCCTGTAGGCTCTCTCCCTTCCACAAGGTCACTCATGCCCCCCTCCCCTTCCAAGAAAAATGTCTCTGATGGAATACGCATTCAAGGACATCCGCCTGTTTCAGATTTAATGCTCAGTTCTTTTTGTCATAATACAACTAGAGTACACACTCTACGGCCGTTAGAAAGAATGTCCATGTTTCTGTGATGAGCTCAGTTGCTATAATAAACGGGTCTGGCTGTGGTGCTGTTGACTCAGTCGAAATTCTTTGTTGTTAAGTGACTCACCTTGACAATGAGTGGTACGAGGTGGTAGTGGCGTACTGTAGTGTCGAGGGGCATAACAACATTGTAGTGGCGTAGTGTCGAGGGGCATAACAACTAGAGATGTACAGGATCCAAGATCCGGTTCCGGATCCGGCAGGATAATAGGGGTTTTTCAGACTATCCGGATCCGGCAGGATCTTATGCAGTAGATCCGGTATCCGGCAGGATAATAGGGTTTTTCAGACTATCCGGATCCAGGTCCAGGATCCAGGATCCAGTAGCCGAGGCTTTTAAGTCAAAATACTTTGAGCCAACGTGATAAAAAGGGCCCACATGTGTGAGTAGGCTATGTGTTTCAACTCTTTCGTAGGATCCGGTATCTTAAGCAGTGGATCCTGGATCCGGTATCCGGCAGGATCCTAAAAATCAGGATCAGGTGCATCTCTAATAACAACATTGTCTCATCAGCTCCTTTCTGCTGCATGATGAGTGCTTTAGTAATCACCATCACAAAGTGTGGCCTTTCCATCTCCCACCAGGTCCCTCTCTCTCTCTCTCTCTTTCTCTCTCTCTCTCTCTCTCTTTCTCTCTCTTTCTCTCTCTCTCCCTCCCTCATGCAATCAGCAGAGTGGGCTCTGTGAGGTGAGGTAACGTTGCGTCAGTCAAGTTCAGCCCCATCCACCACAAACCTCTGAGTAAATTGTATGAGATGTGGATGATGCATGGATGATGTAGCCTTTTTTCTACACATACAGTAGAGTGCCGGCCCAGTAGGCTGGACACTCCTTCACCCACCCATCCACCTTTACAGCACTGGACTCTCACCCACTACCACCCCCCGAATAAAATTGTATGGGGGTCAATGATGCTTTTTGGGCTCAGATGTCAGGTGGTGCAACCTAATATAAATTAATTAGAAACTAACTGGTAATTAATGTACGGGAATAGATGTGCTTCTTAGATAACCCACTAAAAAATGTAATCCATACATTAGTGGCATTGACGTGTGCTACTACAAAAGCATAACTGAACCATGGAGGGATGGAAGCTAAGCTAAGCTACGGGCGTGTACTATGATACTAGCCTCCTGGCTGCTTCTGGTGTTGACCTGGGAAGCAGCTCACAGCACCTCCTCTTTACAGCCCTTACAGCACTGGTTCTTAACCTGGGATTTCAGGGGGTGCACGGAATTGTGTTTGTGTTGAGGTTGTGACCAAAATTCTGTTAGCAAACATGATCATTAGGCGGAATCAAACCCAAATTTAAACCGGTTTTGGTCCCCATGTCAAGTCATTAAGGTATTGATTAATGTCTCAAGCAAGAATCATTGTAATAAATCACTTAAATCATTTTTAGGGCGTATAGAAGTGTAGATGTTTGGGTTGGGGGTGCGCGGCTTGTCTTGGTCACAGGTATGGGGGTGCGTGAAGAAAAAAAGGTTAAGAACCACTGCCTTACAGCACTGGACCCTTCCCCCCAGCCAGTGGTGTAGTCTACGTAGAATGCAAAACTTCTGGCATTTCAGTATACCCACTTAAAATTGATTGATCCATTATTTAGAATAGCGCAAATATATACAGTATACCCACCTAAAAAATGCTCAAATACACAGTATACCCACTTCAAAAAAGTAGACTACACCACAGCCCCCAGCCCCTGCCTAAATTGTATGAGGGGTGGAAGAGAGGGGTGGCGGGGGGTTGGGGATGGAAGCTGGGGTTGTGGGGTGTGAGTGGT